>NC_092518.1:67133151-67436036 GCF_047511675.1 Marmota flaviventris | reverse complement strand
TGCAACAAAATGAAACTGAATCCCCTTCTCTCGCCATGCACAAAAGTTAACTCAAAATGGATCAAGGAGCTTGATATCAAATCAGAGACTCTGCATCTGATTGAAGAAAAAGTTGGCTCCGATCTACATATTGTGGGGTCGGGCTCCAAATTCCTTAATAGGACACCCATAGCACAAGGGTTAATAACCAGAATCAACAAATGGGACTTACTTAAACTAAAAAGTTTTTTCTCAGCAAGAGAAACAATAAGAGAGGTAAATAGGGAACCTACATCCTGGAAACAAATTTTTACCCCTCACACTTCAGATAGAGCCCTAATATCCAGAGTATACAAAGAACTCAAAAAATTAAACAATAAGATAACAAATAACCCAATCAACAAATGGGGCAAGGACCTGAACAGACACTTCTCAGAGGAGGACATACAATCAATCAACAAGTACATGAAAAAATGCTCACCATCTCTAGCAGTCAGAGAAATGCAAATCAAAACCACCCTAAGATACCATCTCACTCCAGTAAGATTGGCAGCCATTATGAAGTCAAACAACAACAAGTGCTGGCGAGGATGTGGGGAAAAGGGTACTCTTGTACATTGCTGGTTGGACTGCAAATTGGTGCGGCCAATTTGGAAAGCAGTATGGAGATTCCTGGGAAAGCTGGGAATGGAACCACCATTTGACCCAGCTATTGCCCTTCTCGGACTATTCCCTGAAGACCTTAAAAGAGCATACTACAGGGATACTGCCACATTGATGTTCATAGCAGCACAATTCACAATAGCTAGACTGTGGAACCAACCTAGATGTCCTTCAATAGATGAATGGATAAAAAAAAAATGTGGCATTTATACACCATGGAGTATTACGCAGCACTAAAAAATGACAAAATCATGGAATTTGCAGGGAAATGGATGGCATTAGAGCAGATTATGCTAAGTGAAGCTAGCCAATCCCTAAAAAGCAAATGCCAAATGTCTTCTTTGATATAATGAGAGCAAATAAGAACAGAGCAGGGAGGAAGAGCAGGAGGAAAAGATTAACATTAAACAGAGACATGAAGTGGGTGGGAAAGGGAGAGAAATGGGAAATTGCATGGAAATGTAAGGAGGCCCTCATTGTTATACAAAATTACATATAAGAGGTTGTGAGGGGAATGGGAAAAAAAACAAGGAGATAAATGAATTACAGTAGATGGAGTAGAGAGAGAAGATGGGAGGGGAGGGGGGATAGTAGAGGATAGGAATGGTAGCAGAATACAACAGTTACTAATATGGCATCATGTAAATATGTGGATTTGTAACCGATGTGATTCTGCAATATGTATTTGGGGTAAAAATGGGAGTTCATTATCCACTTGAATCTAATTTATGAAATATGATATGTCAAGAGCTTTGTAATGTTTTGAACAACCAATAAAAAAAAGAAAAAAAAAGAAAAATTTCTTGTTTAAATCAAATATTTCCTAGTGATTTGATCAATAGTTTATAAATGATTCTGTAAAGACAATTGAACAATTCTGAAAAGTAGGTCTTTTGTTAGTATATTTTTTAGTTGTAGATGGACATATTACCTTCATTTTATTTATTTTTATGTGCTTCCAGGATCAAACCCAGTGCCTCATGTATGCTTGGCAAGTCATCTACCACTGAGCCACAATCTTGGCCCTGCAAGATACTTCTTAAAATGATTTTAACAAATTAATGAATAAAATATTAGTTCAAATTTACCATATCTACTTACAAACCATTATCAATTTCAGTAGTTTTTAAACTTTATTTTTGAATGCAGATTCCTTGGCCCATTGAGGCTAAATTTAAATTTCTGTAGCTAGTCTGGGAATATGAAGTTTTAATATGTAGTCAGAATGATTGTGATACAAACAATCAATGAAAAATATCACTTTAGAAAGTAATAGGGCTGGGGTTGTGGATCAGCAGTACAGTGTCACCTAGCAAGTGGGAAGCAATGGATTCTATCCTCAGCATCACATAAAAATAAATATATAAAATAAAGTATTTTGTACAAGTACAACTAACTAAGTAAATATTTTTTTTTAAAAAAAAAAGAAGAAGAAATAACACTCAGCCAGGTGCAGTGGCGCACACCTATAATCCTAGTGCATAGGGAAGCTAAAGCAAGAGGATATTGAGTTCAAAGCCAGGCTCAACAATTTAGCAAGGTCCTAAGCAACTCAGTGAGACCCTGTCTCTAAATAAAATATTAAAATGTGCTGGGGATGTGACTCAGTCATTAAGCACCTCTCAGATTAATTCCCGGTACAAAAAAAAAAAAAAAATACATTCTAGTATGTCCCAGAACCTTTATAATCTTAATTGTAAACCTGTTGAAAAGAAATCTTTCTATAATCTGACAGATAGATGTATGGGCACAGAGATGCATACATTTCCTTAGGATTACATTATAGCTTCTTCCCTTATTATTGGGATATTTAGACTCGTAATACAAAATGCTTAGTCAGAAAACTACCTGCATAATGCAATGTAAAACTCACCAAGAGGTCTCTGACTAAAATACTTCCTCTTCTGCACTCTTTAAATAGTGATAGTGCCTAGAAATCCAACATTAGAAATGTATTCTGGTATAGATTGAAAGCTTTTCAATTCATTCAAATAATAACTTATTTACTTTGTAATTTTTATTTGTTTCAATTAGTTATACATAACAGTAGAATGGATATATTAACTTTGAGATATATAGATAGATAGATAGATATCTGGCATAATTTCTCATTTTTTATGATTGTGCATATTGTAGAATCACATTGGTCATGCAGTCATACATGTACATAAGTTAATAATATCTGTTTCATTCTAACATCAAATAATAAAATTTTAATAGAGTGCATACTATGTGCCAGAAATTGTTTTGACTCAGATAATCCAGTGTTCTCTACTGAAGCACAGAGTTATCTATGTGAATACATTTGTAATCTGTATTACATAGTAGTGAAAGACAAGAACTAATAATTATTGAGCACTTGTTGTGCTTCACAGATACTTCAAAATAATTTACAAATAGTATTAACTCTCCCATAAATCTTATTGTGGCTGCTATGAATATTACCATTTTGTAGATGAATAAAAAAAGGCACAGGAATGGTAAGTAACTTTTCAAAAATCACACACACAATTAGTAAAAGTCACAACTAGTATTCAAATCAAAGGTTTCTGTCAACCCAATCTCATGTTTGTAATCACTGCTGTATATGAATATATTCTTTTTTTTTGTTTGTACTAGGTGTTACCATTTAGGGGTTCTGGGTTCATTGTCTCCCTTCAGCAAAGAATTGAAAAAGAGGACACAGAGATAGCAAACATGAAGTAGTTTTATTGCAAGAGAGAGAGAGAGACTTCTCCAAAGAGAAGGGGCCCCAGAGCTTGGAATCTAGTGGGAGAGTTTTGGCCTGTTTTTTGTTTGTTTGTTTGTTTGTTTTTGTTTGTTTTTATGGTGTCTGGAATTTCCTCCTCTCCTTATCTTGTCCATGTGCTTCTCGATATTATTGATTATTGTTTCCCCTGTGTCCACATGTTACTTTTACTTTTCCTATTGGATCCCCCACTTAGAAGCACCTTTTTGGAAGTGTCTGTATGATATTTCTCCACTTGTGTTCATGAATGCTTTATTCAAGAAGGAAGTTAAACTCATCAAAAGACACTTTCCATGCTCCTTTGTTATGGCCCTGCCCTCAATTCTTCACTGCCATCTTGCCCTGACTGCCTGAGCCCTTCTACATCTTCTTCACAGGGATAGAAACTTGGGGTGCTTAACAACTGAGCCACATCACCAGACATTTATTTATTGATGTATTTTTACTTTGAGACAAGGTCTTGCTAAGTTGCTTAGGACCTTGCCAATTTGCTGACCCTAGCTTTGAATTTGTGATATTCCTTCCTTAGCAGCCTGAGCTCTTGGGATTAAAGGTTGCACTACTGCACTTGGCTCAAATATTCTTTCTCTGAAGATAAGAATGTGGTCCTTGCCGCAGGCCGGCTGCAGCAAAATAACGGGGCGGGGGGGGGCAAACAACTTGTGTACATTGATACAGCAGGAGTGGGAGCCGTTTATTGTAGGACAACAGAGGTATTTATACATTCCACACAGCTTATCTTAATTAACATAAACTAGATACAGCAGTCAACCAATAAGAAATCTCCACACTTATTGGCTCGCTGGCGCCACCTCACAAACCACTCCCCCTGGCAAAATGCCAGGCATCATCCTGACTTGTTTATAGACTCTAACAGGTCCTAAGGAAAGGGAATGCATAAATTTGAATTTATGATTAAGTTTGATACATTAAAAATAGAGATATACAAATATGAGAAGTAGAAAGAAATCAAATCCAAATTTAGCCTTCTTCATCACCTTGCTAACTTTAGTGAAGTCAGAACAGGGAATCACATCTTTATATCACAACAAAATGAATGGTATCCCAGATTTATGTGGCACTTGTCAATTTATTAAGACCTTTCATACTTTCTATTTTAGTTGAGAATCATTATTCTGAAGTACACTGGATTGACATAATCATCTATACTCTTTAAATAAAGAAACTGAAACACAAAAAGTATAAATGCCAAAGCTACAAAATAGTTTTAATATATTTTTTAGACTTTAGATTGACTTTTATAAATCCTCTGGAATATTTACCCTAATGTTAGCCCTAGCTAGGTAGAAAAATAAAATAGATGATTGGTGGAAAAAGGAACACCAAAATTGCTGGATTTTCTCTGAGCTTTGTCAATAAACCATAACATAGCAATTCTGAAAGATTAGATCATCATGTGCTTCAAACATGAGGCCATAACCAATCCTTAGATGCTACAAACAATAGATCAGTCCCAAGCTTCACTGGGAATATATAAAAATATTCCCATATTTTCATTTTTATAGCACTCACATGCACATCTTATTTTCTCCCAGTTTGCTCTGAGGACAATATTTAAAACTTAAAAATGAAAACTGATTTATGCTTCATTAGTTCTGTTCCCCTACTGAGAATATGGAAATAAAAACTAGGGGTATCTTACAAACCTACATAGCTGAAGAAAGGCTTTGGATGGAAGAGGACTTTGATAATTTCACTTTCATAGTGAGGGAAAAAGAAACTTGCTCAAATTTTGAAAAGAGTGACATGTGTGAAATTATTCTAAGATGCCTCTTGGATTTCATTTTCTTTGGGAAATTTGCCTGCTATAAAGAAGGGGCCATATAGGAAATGAATAAGATGTGCCAATTTGGGAGAGATAATAACTCCTGTGTAAATAAGATGGTATTCAAATTGACAACTAATACCACTAAACCAAAGTACATAAAATTGGTTCAGGCAGTTTTAACTTTAATTTTACTCACATACTGATGAAATTCACTTCCTAAAAGCTTCAATATATGCAGGAAACAATCACAATTCCAAAACTCCTTTGGAATATGTTTTTAATATGGCATGAAACATATAAAAAGGAAAAAGAGTGTATGTCGGCAGTTAATCATATAATTCTCCAAGGAAATAAGGGGATACTTCAAACAACCTCCCAATCATTTTCCCACCCTCTATTTTTCAAAGAACTATATCCAAACTATAACTCTCAAAGTGGAAACCATGCCTAATTGATATGTAAATAAGCCAGTATATATTTATTAAACACTACTACTGGCCTAGTCTTGCAAGATCTTAGTGGTCGTGCTGCAACACAAATTATCATTCATATTTTTCTCTTATGTTGAGGCTATTAGAGAGAATCTATTCTTTAAAAGTGCCACTTATGTCAAACTGTGTAAACATTTGAACATATAACACTATAGCACAGCTCATTACTTAGAAGTACTGAGATCTCCAGAGAACACAGCATTGTAATGTCAAATATATGACCATATTGGGGAAAACATAATTAGGCTAACTGACTTATACCATATAAATTCCTGTAGAAGTAATCATGGCTATGAATACTATGTGCAAAGGAAAAGCACCTTTACATAATATTGCATGTTGTACAATTCTTTATCATTAAAAAAAGATTCTGGAAAAGACTTTTTGTCATCCTTACAGAGAAATCCTAGTCACACATTAGAAAAACTCACTGTGGACTCCAATATTATAGTTTGTATTGGGAAGGTGGTGGTTAGGAAAAGTTCTAGAAGTTATGCATCAGAAGGAATGGTAAGACACAAAAAAGTGAAATTTATAATTATTATTAACAGAACTTCATTTTTTGTCCATTATCTCAACTTGCAAAGTCTGTGAAAGATATATTACTGGGAATAGACTGTTAGTCACCAAGTCTGAAAGATATGTCTTTGGTAGCATCTGTCACGTCTGTCTGTGCATTCTGCACCGTTTCCATTACTCTGCTCTCCTTCAGGGCCCCTTCACATTGGACCTGAATGATTCAAATTAGCTATTAGGTCTTTTCTCCTATATTTTCCTTTGCACTTCACATTACTGTCAACTGAGTAAGCTTAAATTACTCCCCACTATTCCAGATATGAAGTCAAAATTATTTATACTAGCATCCTTAAATGAATGAGATGACTTTTAGTCTGACATTTTCAGTATTATCTCCAAAATTTTGTAAATACACAATTCTATTCAGATTTTTCTTCAGTTACTTCTTCCTATTTACCAAACCTATTTTCTATTTTTTTTTCACCACTTTTGTTGTCTTTAAAACAAGTGACAATGTTCCTCGCATACTCCAGGAAACTACCTTTTCCCTTGGATTTGCACTGTTCAGGGATACCTGTGTTAGTAAGCTTTCATCACTGTAACCAACATACCTGAGAACACTTAGAACAAAGATTTTGTTTGGGCTCACAGTTTCAGAGGTTCAATCCATGACCAGCTGACTCCATTGCTCTGGGTCCAAGATTAGGCAGAGAATTATGACAGAAGTGCACGGCAGAGGAAAGCTGCTCACCTCACAGTAGACAGGAATCAGGAGGCATGTGCCCAGAGAGATGAAATGCAATCCCCAAGTGCATGCCTTCAGTAACTTACCTCCAACCATGGCCCACCTGCCCAGAGTTTCCATGCAGCATGTTACAGTGTGGTATCAACACATCAAATGAATTAATTTACTGATCATTTTGTGGTCAATAATAATCTAATTATTTTACCTCTTGCATTAACTTCTTCCTTGTCTTGATCATTAGCATAAATGTTTGAAAATACACAAGTATTTTTATAAAAATAAATATAATATGCCCTATATATTATTTTGAGGATCTGACAGTCAAACGTCACTAGGCATCAATAATATTGAATAGTTAAGTCAGGTGCTGCTTTGCTCACAGAACCACATGGCCCACCACACAGCTTTGCCACTGGCCTGTAGGACCCAGTACCTGGCCCTGAGCCACATGGCCCAGGTCAGCTGGGCTCCCTGGATGTGGCCAACAAGGCTCCCCGGGATGTGGCCAGATGCTTCACCACCTGCATGAAAATCAGCTTCCCTGGCATGCCACTTTGCCTCCAAGGCCCACAGCCTGGCCCACCCACACCAATCATCCAAGAAGGAAAATTGGGAAGTCTTAAACCTCAGCATTCAATCCAGTAAGCAACACAATAAAAAGGGAAGATGCAACAATCCACAGCCCATACTCCCACACTTAGTTCATACCTCAGGAAGAAATGAAAAAAAAATCAGATGGGCACAGACACTGAACACATATGCTCATTGACTATTTTGTCCACCATAATAGATATGACTCCTTAATTTCTTAACATTGTACCAATATTTGTAGTTGTTGTTGTTTTAATGTGCCCAAGCTCCTAAGAAGTCCCTTCTTACCAGCCTTTCTAGTCTCATCTCAAAACATACTGTACCTCTTATTCTTCAATATGTCAAGTTTCTTGATAATCTAGTCACATTTCTTTCTGCTCCAGTTGCTACCTCTTTTAAACTAACACCCTTTAATGCACACTCTTAATGTAGTTATTTCCTGTTCATCCTCCATTACAATGGTCATAGTAAGTAGAAAATATTTTAATTAAGGAATATATATATATATATATATATATATATATATATATATATATACATATCCCCAGGCAAGGAAAAGCTCTATACAATAAATCAGGAATGTGGCTAACCAAAGTTGGATGCATTGGGAATATAAACACTATGAGTCTATTTCTTTGGAGCTAATTCTGGTCTATTCATAGTTTTATACTTAAACTTTTACTTTTAAGCCTTTGATTCATTTTGAGTTGATAATTTTTATGCCTTGTGTGAAGAGAAAGGAACCAACCAACATACATAAGTACAATTTTTGAAATACTTTTGTTGAAAAGACATCCCATTCTCTATTGAATAGTTTTAATATCCTCATCAAAAGTTATTTTTTAATGTTTTACATATAGGTGAGAGCTAATTTCAGGTTTATCTTTGTTTTCTACTGCAGTAAGACAGCAAAACAAAATTCAGCCACTTAGATTTTTAAGTTTAAATTATAGTATTGTTAACTATTGGTACAATGTTGTATACCAGTTCTTTAGAAATTATTCATTTTATATAACTGACATTTCATACACATTGAGTAGCAACTGCAAGCTCCTGCCAAATCAGCTAGTCTGTGGTTATACTAAATTGACTATTCCAGATATCTCGAATAAATGGAATTATGCAGTACTTGTCTTCTGTGACTGGCTTATTTTTACTTTTCCTAATTTCCCCAAAGCATAATCTTATTGCAGCATATGACAAAATACCCTTCATTTTGTGGCTAAATAATATTCTATTAAATATATATGCTATGTTTAAATAATTTTTGAAATCCTCATTTAATATAATTTGGATAAATAACCATTTGAGGGATAAATATGTTACATGGTAATTTAATTGTTAATATCTTTATTATATTGAAAAGTGTCCATATTGTTTCTCATGGAAATAGCACCATTTTCAAATCCACCAAGAGTGCAGAAGTTGACCAATTTTTCCAACTGTTCACTAGCACATTTTTTAAAGTAATGCAACTGTGAGCAAATTTGAGATAACCTGCCATTGCATTTCGTGCTCGCATTTCGTAAAGATTAGTAATATTGTGCATTTTTCTATACTCCTGTTGCCCATTTGTACTTTTTCCTAGGCAAATCACAAAATTAACTGCTTCACCAATCTTGTAAGTTTTTATCATCATTAATATTGATAATGTTCAATATACTTAATTATTTTTAATATATACCTCTTTAAAATTATATTGCATATATTTAGCCTATCCCATATATGTCCCTCACGTTCTGTTGTTTTGTTCCTTTTCTTTGCAAGTTGTTTTAATTTGATGTCCAGTCCATATGAACAGTCCAAATTATCCATATGATAATTTATTTTTTAACTGACACATTAAAAACACTAAAACTGTATGCATTAATGTGTTATCATGTGATGTTTTGACACATGTATACAATGTTTAAGTAGGGAAAGCATATGACTCCTCAAACTATTATCACATCATTATAAAGAAAAGTTTAAAATCATTTATTCTAGGGCTGAGGTTGTGGCTCAGTGGTAGAGCACTTGCCCACCACATGTGAGGTACTGGGTTCGATCCTCAGTACCACATAAAAGTAATAAATAAAATAAAAGCATTGGGTCCATATTCTAAAAAAAAAGTTTTAAAATCATTTATTCTACATTTCTTAGACATACAGTACAAAAATCATTAGCTATAGTCATCCTATTACTGTAAAATAGCACTGTAGAATACTCAAGAACTTACTTCTCTCAACCTGCAATTTTGAAGCAATTGATTAATCATATATATATATATATATATATATATATATATATATATGCCACATATATATACTATCTACAAGTATATATACATACATAGTGTATTTTTCAAGTTTCTAATATATTCCTTTATGTTATTTTCATTGGTGAATTAATATTTCACATAATAGTGTCATTAAGTATAACATATAAATAAATGTACATAACATAATTTGATCAAACTCTTTCTCCATTACCTTCACTTACCTTCTCCACTCTACTTTCCCAATATGTGAACACTAATCTACTGAGCTCCCTTCAATTATTATTATTTTAATTAGTGCATTCTAATTATATATAAATTACCATGGATATACATATCATAATATATAATATAAATAATATATGATATGCATAACAATACATTTTATATAAAATTTACACCCATGAATCAAATGCATTCCTATAAATCAGTGATAAATCCCCTGAAAGAGAAATTAGAAAAATTACCCTATTCACAATATCCTCAAAATAATAAAAAAAAACACCTGAGAATCAATCTAAGAAAAACAGTGAAAGAACTCTACACTGAAATGTACAGAACATTGTAGAAAGAAATTGAAGAAGACCTTAGAAGATGTAAAGATCTCCCCATGTTCTTGGATATGAAGAATTAATATTGCAAAAGTGCTATGCAGATTTAATGCAATTCTTATTAAAACTCCAATGACATTTTTCATAGAAATAGAAAAATCTATCATGAAATTCATTGGAAAAATAAGAGACCCAGAATAGCCAAAGCAATCCTTAGCAAGAAAAGGGAAACAGGAGGCATCACAATATTAGAACTTATACTATACTGCAGATCCATAGTAACAAAATTGGCTTGGCATTGGCACCAAAAGAGACACATACACCTATGGTACAGAATCAATGATAATAGAGAGAAAAATGCACATAAATACAGTTATCTTGTGAGCCAAAGGGGGGAAAAAAACAATGGAGAAGAGATAGCTTCTTCAACAAATGGTACCAGGAAAACTGAAAATCACTATGTGACAAAATGACCTTAAAACCCTCTCACACACTGCACAAAACTCAATTCAAAGTAGATCAAAGACCTTGATGGTAGAACAGAGACCCTGTGCCTAATAGAATAAAATCAGGCCTACATCTTCACTAAGTCTGCTTAGGAACTGACTTCCTTAACAAGATTCCCAAAGTGTAAGAAGTAAAATCAAGAATCAATAAATGTGATGGAATCAAACTAAAAAACTTCTTCTCAGCAAAGGAAACAATGAATAATGTGAAAAAAGACCCTACCAAATGGGAGACAATCTTTACCACATGCACCTCAGAAAGAGCATAAATCTCCAGGATATATAAAAGACTCAAACGTTTAACACAAACACACACACACACACACACACACACACACAAATAACCCAATCAATAAATGAGCTAAGAGACTGAAAAGACACTTCACAGAAGAAGAAATACATTGCTCAACAAATATATATAAAAAGAATGTTCAACATCCCTAGCAATTAGAAAAACACAAATCAAAACTACTCTAAGATTTTATCTCACTCCAGTCAGAATGGCAATTATCAAGGATACAAGTAACAATAAATGCTGGCAAGGATGTGGGGGAAAACGTAGACTCATACAATAATGGCAAGACTGCAAATTGTTACAGCCATAATGGAAAACTTACAGTGAAACATCCATTTGACCCAGCTATCCCAATCCTTAGTATATACACAAAGGACTTAAAATCAGCATACTACAATGACAGCCATGTCAATCTCTACAACAGCTCAATTACAATTGCTAAATAATAACAATAATCTAGATGCTCTTCAACAGGTGAATGGATAAACAAAACATGACATACATACATAATGGAATATTACCCAGCATTCAAGAATAATGAAATTATGGCATTTGCAGGTAAATAGATGGATCTCTAGAATATCATGCTAAGCAAAATATTTTTTTTTAATTTTTATTGTTGGTTGTTCAAAATATTACATAGTTCTTGATATATCATATTTCACACTTTGATAAAAGTGGGTTATGAATTCCCATTTTTACCCCGTATACAGATTGCAGAATCTGTATACACAAAATAAGCAAAATAATTTAATCCCATAAAACCAAAGGCTGAATGTTTTTTCTGTTGTGTGGATGCTAATTCACAATTATGGGAAGGGGCTAGGGAAGAATAAAGGTACTTTGGATTAGGCAGATGGGAGTGAAGGGAGGGAAGTGGTTATGGGACTAAGAAAGTTAGCATAATAAATCAGACATTATTACCCTATGTGTATATATGAGTACATGACTGGGGTGATTCTACATTATGTACAAGTAGAAGAAATGAGAATTTATTTAAGTGTAAGTTGTCAAAAAGCATTCTACTCTCATGTATAACTAATTAGAAAATTTTTTTTAAATACCAAGAACTTTTTACTCCTCTCTAACTGAAATTTAGAAACAATTGATTCTCCAATTACATACATATGGAATATATATATATATATATATATATATATATATATATATATATATAATACACATATACTATATACACATATACAAAATATGTATATATATACTTTCATTTATTATACATATATAATGTGCTTTTCAAGTTTCTTATATATCCCTTTGTATTATGTTCATTGGTGAATTTTAATTCCATGTATTAGTGGAAATAAGTATACCATATTAATATATTTACTCAAAAAAATTTGATTAATTTATTTCCTCAGCAACTTCACTGTCCTTTCCCACACTACTCTCCCAAAATGTGCATATTACTCTAGTGATCTCTCTTCAATTATTTTTATTTTAATTCTTGAATTTATAATTATATATAAAGTACATTATATATCATAATATATAATATAAATAAATATGATATACATAACAACACATATTTTATAATATCCAATGTATTATACGATCGTAATATGTATTATAGTATCATTTTTTCTTGCATGTCTTTTTATTCTTTATTTGTTTAATTAGGTATATATAACAGCAGAATGCATTTTGATTCATTGTATACAAATGGAGCACAACTTTTCATTTCTCTGGTTGTACACAATGTAGTGTCGAACCATATGTGCAGTCACACATGTACCTAGGATAATGATGTCCATTTCATTGCACCTTCTTTCATGCCCCCATACCCCCTCCCCTCTCTTCCCTCTACTTTGCCCACTTGATGTTTACTTACTTATTATATTTTATTTATTTTATTTTACTTATTCTTTGGGGGTATCAGGTATTGAACTCTAGGACACTCGACCACTGAGCCACATTCCCCAGCCCCATTTTGTATTTTATTTAGAAACAGGTTCTCACTGAGTTGCTTAGTGCCTCATTTTTTGCTGAGGCTGGCTTTGAACTTGGGATTACAAATGTGGGCCACCACACCCACACCCAGCTGGTACTATATTATATATATATATATATATATATATATATATATATATATATATATATATAGATAGATAGATAGATAGATATAGATATTTTTATAGTATATATGGACATGGACATAGTAAAACTTGATAGATTTCATTCCCTATTAGTTCCTCATGTCCTCCCCTACTTCCTTCCTCATAATGCTCTTTTACTACCCTATTGATCTGCCTTCAGCTTTCATAAGATTCCCTTTTTAATTCTTTCTTCTTTTCTATGGAACTTCCCCATGTGAGAGAAAACTTTTGATGCTTGGCCTTCAGAGTCTAGCTTATTTTGCTTTGCATGATGGTCTCCCCTATTCATAATGTACTGGAAAATAGCATAATTTAGTCTTCTTTATGGCTGAATAAAACTCATTATGTATATATACAACAATTATTTTTTAATGAATATCTCAGCAGGTTTCATGAGATGACTATTGTGAATCGTGCTGGTATATACACTGGTAGCGTGTATCATTATAACATGCTGACTTTAGTTATTTGGACAAACACCAAGGAGTGGGATAGCTGAGTCACATTGTGGTTTATCCCTGGTTTTGTCCACATGTAAGGTTGTATTATGACCATTTTGCTACATTTTTGTAGTTTTTAAAATAATAGTTTGTTTGTTCCACCTTCGTTGAAGTGATTAACTGATTGTTTTGTGGTTAAGTGATTTTCTCCAAGAGTGTGTTTTTATTCCTTACTTATTTTTCATATGCTTCACATATTGTTTGTTTTCTGGTTACAATGAGACCTACAAAAAATGTTTGGATTATAACAAAAACTGGGTTTTTTTATTTGTTATTTTTAGTTTTGCATGGCAATAGAGTATATTTTTATATATTTATACAAACATGGAGTATATCATATTGTAATTAGTTTCCCAGTGTTGTGGATTCACAGGACAGTGAGATTCACTGTGGTATATTCATATAGGTACATGGGAAAATTATGTCATATTCTTTCAAATTTCCTATCTATTCCAATTCCACCCTTTCTTCCCTTCATTCTTAACCATTAAACTTCTGTTCTTCCCCTTACCCTGTTGTTGTGTGTTAGCATCTACATATCAGAAATAACCTTCATTTGCTTTTTTGGAATTGGCTTATTTCACATAACACAATAGTCTCAAGAGCCTTCCATTTACTGGAAAATGTCATTAAGTCATTCTTCTTTATGCTTAAGTAATATTCCATTGAGTATATATACCACATGTAAAAAGTTGTTTTGACTGATAGTAACTTATCATTGATCATAAAGATAAAAAATGAACCAATAAGAAAAAAAAATTTACAAATAGAATTAAAATTCATTTACACTCCATTAATTTTCACATATGGCATTTTTTATGTTCCATTTTATGTCTGTTTCTATTGTTTATTATTATATTAACATTGTTATTTATATTTGGTCTTTTTTTCAAACTAGTGGTATAAATGGTTAACATATCCTATCTTCCATATTAGAGAATTTTTAATTTGTCTGAATACTTAATATTTAGTGATCTTTTTTACTATCCAGCAATTACTTCTCACTCATTTATGTCTCTCATTTAGTTTTATGTATTCCCCTTAGCATTTCTTGTAAGATAGGTTTGGTGGTAATAAATTCTTGCAGCTTTAATTTTTCCAGAAATTTTAAAATATTGGACAGTTTTGCTGCTAAAGTGATTTTGATGACTTTTTTCCTTTTTTCTTCAGCACTGTGAATATTTCATTTTACTCCCCTTTGCCCTATAATTTTTTTTTTTTTTTTTTTTTGCTGAGAAGTCTGTTGTTAGCCTAATTAAAATCTTTACTTTTAATTTTAGGTGTTTCTTAAAATGAACTAAATCCCATATTTGCAGCATACATTCAGTTTAAACCCATTCAGACTTTTAATTGAGTATCTCATTGTTTACATTCAAGAAAATTGTTTATGACTAACAATTTACTATTGCCATTTTGCCATTAGTTTTTTACTTTATCTGTGAATTTTTGTGTTGTTGTTGTTGCTGCTGTTGTTTTGTTTTGTTTTTGTCTTTGCTGCCTTCATTTTTTATTTGATATATTGTAGTGGTTTGTTTTAATTACTTTTGAATATTTACATTAGGTTTTTACTTTGCAGTCATAATTATATTTACTTATAATACCTTCTTAGCTACAATGCACTGTTATACAATAACAACTTAACCTTGCCAGCTTACAAAAATTGTATTTTTGGCACTCCCCTTCACTTTTATTTTATTTCTTCTTTACAGACATACATGGAAATAGAGTGTATTTTGACATATTATACATATATGAAGTATAAGTTATTCTAATTAGGATCCCATTCTTGTGGGATACTCATATATGAGTCCACTGGTCAGTGTATTTATATATGAACATAGGAAAGCTATGTCTGCTCATTCTACTGTGCCATAAACATGCATTGGAGAAAAGACAGCCTGTTCAACAGATGGTGCTGTGAAAACTGGACATCCATATGTAGCAGAATGACATTTAACCCCTATCTTTTACCCAAGACAAAACTAAACTCAAAGTGCATCAAGGGCCTAGGCATTAGTACAGAAATTCTATGACTACTAAAAGAAAATGTAGGTATAAATTTTTCATATATTAGCTTAAGAACCAACTTCCTCAACATGACTCATAAAGTGCAAGAAGTAAAGTCAAGCATCAATAAATGAGATTGTATCAAAATAAAGTTTCTTCACAGCAAAAGATACAATTAAGAGTATGAAAAGAAATCCTACAAAAATGAGAGAATATTTTTGCCACCTGCACGTCAGATTGCAACTCCAGTCAGAATTGCAATTGTCAAGAATAAAATTAACAATAATTGTCAGCTTGGATGTGTGGAAAAAGATACATTGCTGGTGGGACTGCAAATTGCTGCAACACTCTGGAAAGCAGTATGGAGATTCCACAAAAAAAATGGAAATTGAACTACAATTTGACCAAGTTATCCCACTCCTTAATATATACCTAAAGGAATTAAAATCAACATACTTCAGTGACACAGCCACATCAATGTTTATAGCAGCTTGATTCACAATAGCTAAACTATGGAACCAACCTAGGTACCTTCAATAGATGAATGGATAAAAAACAAATGTAAAGGATGACTTTATGAGATTTCCCAGCAAATGCATGGACCTGAAGACTATCAATCTAACTGAGATAAGCCAATCACAACAAACTATAGATTGAATGTATTCTCTGACATGTGCATGCTAACACACAAGAACGGGAAGGAAGGAAGAATAGAGTTTGTTTACACTTTTAATGTCACAGTTTACATTTTTTTTGTATTTTGTGTCCATTAAAAATTTATTGTATCCAGGCACGGTGGCTCATGCCTGTAATCCCAGTGGCATGGGAGGCTGAGGCTGGAGGACTGAGAGTTCAAAACCAGCCTCAGCATAAGTGAGGCACTAAGCAGCTCACACCCTGTCTCTAAATAAAATGCAGCATATGATTGGGGATGTGGCTCAGTGGTCAAGTGTCCCTGAGGTCAATTCTTGGTAACCCCCTCCCAAAATTATTGTTACCAAAATTAAAATTTGTAGATTACATTATTCCTCTGTAGCCACGTTTTTAGCTTTTTATAATGTTTATTAGTACTAGCATGGTTCCAATTTTAGTGGTGTTAAAGGATACTGTAGAACTTCTGGTCTTTTCTCTTACTTGGGAAATCATGGCCCAAACAATCCTTCTTGGTACTGGGTCCAGCTTGCTCACTTGCTCATAGTGCAGGTGACTCACATTGAGTAGTCATGGTTCTGTGGTTTGCACTAAAATTGTGTGCACAGAAACCTCTGTTCTAGGACCCATGTCATGTATTAAGCTTTTGACACAGTTTGGACACACACAGATTGGCCATGGAATTTAAATCTAGAGCTCAGGCTCATGTGGATATATAATGGCACTAATTTCTGATCAATGGTTAGCTCAATGCAGTTGTGGCTCCTATGTAGTAACTTCTAAAACTCCTCGAAGACCAGATGAACCAGAGTCAGGATTTCAAACATAAACTGACAAAACAAGTCTGTAGGGCCCAAAGTGTGGTCTAGGTGACAGCATCATGACTCATGTATCTGATGTACAGGGCCACATGTGGTTCAGTCATGGAACAGAGGGCTAAAGACATAGACAAAAATATGTCTATTAATATGGAATCTAAATTGTTCACAAGGTTAGGTTTTGATGGTATGTCTGTCTCTGGAATGGTATAAGAATATCTCCTTACTCTGGGAAGATGTAGCATCATTGCTCTTTCCAGGAAGTCTACAGAGGCAGTGGCAAAGCCTCAGAGTTGAAAGCTTCCAGAATACTCCTTTGGATGGAACACTTGAGACCACACTGATGAATATTAGGGGGAACACTTGTGTTAATGTTTTGGTACATCCATAGCTCTTCTGGAATGTGTTCATATCCTCAGTGGCAGAGACCGTGTAACACCTATAGAGAATGTTGCCAGGAATCATGATGTCACATACTATGTGACTTCTTACAAGTCATCTGTTTTTGTAAGCTTTTTTCTGATGCTGTGAACAAATAACCTAATAAGAACAATTACAGAAAGAAAAGTTTATTTGGGGGCTCACAGTTTCAGAGCTCTTAGTCCACAGATGGCTTGATTTGACGCAGGGCTTGATTTGAGGAAGGACATCATGATAGCAGAGTGTGGAAGAGAAAACCAATCAGGAGCATGGGACCAGAAATAGAGAGAGAGAGAGAGAAAAAAATCCAATCTCAAGGGACAAAATATATACTCCTAAGGCCAGCCCACAATGAGTCAACTCTTCAAGTCATACCCTACCAGCCTTTATCTACCAGTTAATCCCTATGAGAGGACTAATTTACTGATTCAGTTAAGGCTCTCTTAGCCCAATCATTTCACCTACAATACTTCTTGCATTGCCTCACACACAAAATTTAGGGGACACCTAATATTTAAACTATAACACCATCTTCTGATAATTCAGGCATGCCAGTCTTCCCAGCCTATCTTTCTTTGTAGTTATTTTTCCTTTTATCACTCTAATATATCATTGCAGTCTCTTAATTGAACTCTTAAGCCCTCCTGGAAATATTTTCATTATGAATAAGGGTATACTTGCTCTTGTGAGTTAGTATCTCCTATATCATTCAATTTTCTGACATGCCTCCTTATTTAAATATTATTTTTTAAAATTTTTATGTGTTCTTTTTAGATATATATGTCAGTAGAATGCATATTATCATATTACACATAAATTTTTCTTACTTGTATTTTAATCTAAGATAATTTATTGTGAACAATGTTCCATGTCCAGCTGGGTAAAATATATATTCTGCTGATGTTCCATGAAATATTTATCCACCTCTGTTATGTCCATTTCATCTGTAGTCATATTTTAGTCTGTTATTCCTTATGTCTATACATTGTATCCATTATTTAAAGTAGAGTATGAATGTCTGTCATGGATTATATAATTGTCTATTTCTCTCTTGTTCTGTCAATGCCTGTTTATATATTTATGTGAAATTGTTCTGAATGCCCATAAAATTGTTTTATCTTCATGACGAACTGACACTTTTCTCATTATATCATGTCCTTGTCTCTTGTTGCTGCCTTTATGACAATGTCTGCTTTGTGAAATATAAACATAGACAACCCTGCTTTCTTCTGATTTCTTTTTATATGGAATATCTGTTTTTCACCAATTTGCTTTCAGGCTCTATGTGTCCTTAAATTTACAATGAGTCACTTGTATGCAGCATGTCACTATGTTCTTTTTTTGCAAAGCACTATATATCTATTGATTAGGAAGTTTATGCACTTACACAAATTATCTAGGAGCAAGAACTTTATTATTGCCATCTTGTTTACTGTTTTCTGTGTGTCTTATAGTTCTTCTATCCCCCACTTTTCCTGTCTTTTTCAGTGTTTTATCCTTTTTTATATTGATTTTATATAATTCCTTCATTTTTCTTATACTTCTATGAATATTTTTGTGGTTTCTATGTGATTTTTAAAAACCACCTTACAGTACTATTAAACTACTTTAAGTGGATCATAATTGCATTCAATTCCACATTTTTAATCTTCCCATATACACTTTTAGTTGTTGTTGTAATTTTCATGTTTATAATGTATATTTATTAACAAATTTTATCCTTATAATTATGTTACTACTTTTTCTTTTAACATTTATAATAAAATTAAAATTAATTTACCCACCACATTATAGTTTTGTTCTGTTGTTTATAAACAAAGTTTATAGTTTAATCTATTTTTATATTGCTGTTTAACATCCATTTATTTTATTTTGAGGAAATTATTTTAATTCTTCCTTTTAAGCAGGTGGGTGGTAATGAACTGTAAAGCAGATAAATGCAAGAAAGTCTGCATCTATTTAATTTTAGAAGTCAGTTTTGCCAGATATGTTTTTTTCTGGTTGGCATTATCTATTATTTCAATACATTCAGTTTATAATTCCACTTCCCTATGTCCTATAGCATTTTTCCTATACAAACCATTAATATTTTTCTCATGTACCTGACAAGTCACATTTTCTCTTTTCAAAATTATCTACTTTTTGGATTTGATTACTAATTTGAGTCTAATGAATCTTAGTGTATATTTCTCACTTTTGGAAACTGTATGTCTTTCTGGACCTGGATATCTATTTCCTTCTACAGATCTGGGAGTTTTTCAGCAATTATTTCTTTGAATAATATTTCTAGTCCTTGCTCCCTTCTTCAATGTCATAATCTATATATCCATTCCCTATATAATATACATTAGTACTTTATCCTCTCACAACTCTTTTAACTTTTTTTTTGTATATATATATATATATATATATATATATATATATATATATATATATATGTTAGAGTCTGTAAACAAGTCAAAATAACACCTGGCATTTTGCCAGGGGAATGTTAGAGTTCGTAAACAAGTCTGGATGGTGCCTGGCAAAATGCCAGAGGGAGTGGTTTGAGAAGTAACAAAAGTGAGCCATTAAGTGTGGAGATTCCTGATTGGTTGACTGCTGTATCTAGTTTATGTTAATTAGATAAGCTGTGTGGAATGTATAAATACCTCTGTTGTCCTGCAATAAATGGCTTCCACTCCTTCTGTATCAATCTACACAAGTTGTTCGTCACCCCCTGGTTATTTTGCTGCAGCCGGACTGCGGTGTGTGTGTGTGTATATATATATATATATATATATATATATATATATATATATATATATGAGTTGTACTTGAACACAATACCTTTATTTTATTTATTTATTTTTATGTGGTGTTGAGGATTAAACCCAGCTTTTTGCACATGCTAGGCAAGCACTGTACTACTGAGCCATAACCCCAGCTCCAATTACTCTTTTTGATTCCTTTTTCTTTTTGATCCTACAACTTCATAATTTCTATTAATCTGTTTTCATATTTGCTGATACTTACATCCTTTTTATCTCATCCACCAATAAACCTAATAAATTTTCATTTCTGTTATTATATTCTTCAGATCCAGGATTTATTCCTGACATTAAAAAATTTTACTTTTTGTTGAAATGTTTACTTGTTTCATGCATTGTTCTTTTATTTTATGATTTTTATGGTTGTTATTTTGAATTCTCTGACAAATAACTCAAATATGTCTGTTTAATTAATGTTGAAACCTGGAAATTTGTCTTCTTCATTTTTGGTGGAGTAATTTGCCTATGTCTCACTTTTCCTTGCCTCTTTGTACTATCTGCAAATTAGAAATACAACTATTTCTTGCAATCTTTGTGGTCTGTGCTTATTTAGGATAAATTCCTCAATTATCAGGCTGGACATAATGTACTGGTGATTCTTATACCTTTATTCCCTTTCAAACTTCCATCTATATTCTTAGTGGTACCAAGGTAAAAAATGTGCTAGGTTCCACCAGCATTAAGACAAGTATGACAGATACCAATCTCTAAGACTTACCCCATAAATATTTAGTTATGCAACCCAACCATTTCCCTCCCCAGGAAAAAGCTTCAATTTGTAGTTTTATGAATCTGAATGATGGACAATCTTAATTGCAATTTGAAAATCCAAAGTATTGTCTTTCTTCTTTCAAACCTTAGATGTCACGGTATTATGGGTCATATTAGCTTTCAAATACATTTGAGATAGAAGTTGGTATCTTGATGAGCCTTAGAAAAAGTTGACACATTGGATATGAAATGCAACTATTTTCCCTTCCAAAGACTATATTGGTTCTGGGATTTGCTCTCAATGGTGCTATGGTAGGAATAAGAATTATGTTAAGAGTGTTTCTAAACTTTTTATTAGTTCATTTTAGTTATATATAAAATCTTGTCATAATTATATAATATGGAATATAATTTATTCTAACTCATTCTCTGGTACTTCCCCTTCCCCTCTCTTCCTCATTCACCCTCTTCTCTTCCCTGTATTGTACTGATATTTCTATTTACTTATAGAGTTTTTAAAATTAGTGTCTTTTGGATGTACATGATGGTGAGATTCACTGGGGTGTATTCATATATGTATGTAGAAAATTTAGGGCAGATTCTTTATGCTGTCTTTCCCAACCCATTCCTCCCCGCTTTCCTTCATACTTCTCCATCTTCTCCATTGGTGCTTTTTATATTTTTACCACCTCACCAATTTGGGTTAGCTTCCACATATCAGTGGAATCATTCAACCTTTTACTTTTTTGGTACTACCTTATTTCACTTAGCATAATAGTATCCAATTCCATCCATCTGCTAGCAGATACCAAAATGTCATTCTTCTTTAGGGCTGAGTAATATTCAATTGTGTACATATACCATTTTTAATCCATTTATCTGTTGAAGGGCACCTAATTTGGTTCCATAGCTTTAGTATTGTGAATTGTGCTGCTATAAACATTGATGTGGCTTCATCTCTGTAGTATGCTGATATTAAAACTTTGGGATATATACCAAAGTTTGGGATATCTGGGTCACATGGTGGTTCTATTTCTAGTTTTTGAGGAATCTTTGTAATACTTTCCACAGTGGTTGCAATCATTTGCAGTCCCACCAACAATGTGTGAGTGTTCCTTTCCCCCCACATCCTTGCCAATACTTATTCTTACTTGTATTCTTAATAATTGCTATTCTGACTGCAGTGAAATAAAATTTCTATACAGTTTTGATTTTCATTTTCCTAATTATTATAGTTGAAAAACTTTTGTCATAAATTAGTTGACCATTTGTATTTGTTCTTTTGCAAAGTGTCTATTTATCTCTTTTCCCCATTTTTTGATTGGGTTATTTGTGTGTGTGTGTGTGTGTGTGTGTTTTAAATTTTTTAGTTCTTTATATGTCCTGCATACTAATGCTGTATCTGAAGAGTAAAGATTTTCTCCCAATGTGTGAGCTCTGTCTTCATGTTTTATCCTGGTTTATCTAAATATGAACTTACCACTTTTCTATAAAACCATATGGAACCTCTGAATTTCTATATTGCTTAAAAGTACATGCAATCTTAAAGTTATTCAACGATTCACAGTAATTTTAAATTTGTGGCCCTGTTTCCTCAGGTTCCTCAATCCAGTTCCTATATACTCCTAGAATTAATGGAATTTTAAAACTACAAATGGTAAATTTTAGATATCATTATATTAGTCTCCTTTGTTTTCCAAATGAAATAATGGTGTCCCAGTGACATGATTCTGTGATTATTATATAGTCCCAAATTCACATAATTTGCAATTAAATTAGGTTAAGATGTAGATAGCTTGACTATGTTTTTCAATCAATGTCTGTCATATTTGTTTTGCTTCTCCCATATCTGTGGCTTAAATCAAACCTTGTCACATGTTTGGAACACTGTAGAAATCTCAAGTCCATCTGTCTGGTTTCATGTTTCTCATTTCCTCCTTTACCCCATTTCATCCTTCATATTATGAAATTCATCTTATAATATTGTCATAACTGCAGTTATCTCCCAAATCTCTTATTTTGTTTATTTATTTAATTTTATATATATATAATATATATTTTATATATATTATATATATATATGATATATATTTTTTAATAGAGATTGAACTAGGGACACTAAACCATGGAGCCTCATGCTTCACACTTTTTATCTATTTTTTTTCGCTTTTTAAAAATTTTCTTCTAGTTGTTGATGGATATTTATTTTATTCATTTATTTATATGTGCTGCTGAGAATTGAACCCAGTGCCTCACACGGGCTCAGCAAGTTCTCTACCACAAAGCCACGACCCCAGCCCTATATTTACTTTTTGAAAAAATTCAATACAGGGTATTGCTAAGTTGCTTACGGCCTTGCTAAGTTGCTGAGGCTGTCTTTGAACTTGCAGTTCTTCTGCCTCAACCTTCTAAGGTGCTGGGATAACATGTGTGATCCACTGTGCCTGGCATGTTGTATTTTTTTGTCAGTACGGGAGGTTGACACCTGGGTGCTTCACCACTAACTACATCCCCAGTTTTTTTTTTTTTTGTTTGTTTGTTTGTTTTGTTTTGTTTTTTTTCTGAGACAGTCTTGCTAAATTGTCCATGCTGGCCTCTAATGCACAATCCTCTTTCCTCAATCTCCTGAGTCACAAGGGTTACTGGTGTGTACCATCATTCCTGGTCCATATATCACTCCTTAATTTTCAGATGTTGGAACTCCTAATTTCATAAATTAATGAATCACTTCCTTTGTTGTTTAAAACCTATTCTCCACTATGTTCACTTCATATTTACATATTGTTCTTGACATGACTTGCACTGTCTTTCAGATGTTACAGACTTATTATTTATAGTTGTAATTCAATCACATTTTCCATTTGATTCTGTTTTGCTCACTTTATTCACATTTGGAAATTTGGTAGCACTTACTGTGTATATTCCTCTTTTGGTATTTTGAATAAACATGCTTACAGAGCATTTTTTCCTAGATCTTAATTACCTCAAAAGTTCTTGAATACAAGAAGTATATCATATGCCAGTTAGAAAGTTATTTTTCCCTTGCCACAGAACAATGTTCAGCATAAGCTCTTAAAATTTTTTTAATTGCTGACTGACATGAAAATCATTAAACAAATGTTGAACAAGTCAATATATTAATTATTCTTACATCCTCTGAACATGCAATAACATATGTTTACAATATATTTAACACAATGTGGAAGGAGGTTGAAACACTCTTTCCAGTCTACTCTCCTGGCACAAAAAGGAAATTGTAATTAATTCCATGTACTCCATCATGATATTCTCCACCAAAATCTGGTCCTCATTCACCTATTTTTCCAACCTCCTGCTTATTCTTTTAGAGGAAGAATTTCTAACACTGTCATTTTTAAACCAAGATATTTGCAAAGACTTTCAATTTGACCCAGTTCTTTTTTCTGCTTCCTCTTGAGGTCTGTGGTTGCTTTGTCTGCCTCTGATTGTCCCCATATGTCATATTTTAAACTCTCCTGCGGGGAAGTGGTGACCAGTTTCCCAAGAGAGAGTCCTTGTCACCACTCCTGCTGTTATATGCCTAAGCCTTTTGGAAATTAGCAACAGAGTGGAACACATTGTGATTCAATCATTTTGTATAGAAGGGTCAAAGTTATTAATTGAAATTTATAAAGGAAAAAGATGATTATGAGCTGAATTCTGAGCCTACATTCCTGAACTCAGAAAATTTATTTTCTACTACATGATTTCTGACTTTACCTCTAGAATGCATTTCTAGCAACACTAACACCACACATTTTCCCTTGTTGAAAGTTTAATTCATTCAGTTCTGTTAAGATAACTTTGGAGGTATAGTTTATATTCCCTCTAATGCTATTGCAACTGTCTATTTCTTTCATACTCAGTTCATATTGGTATGTTTTCAAATAGCTACTAATCAAAATACTGCAGGATCTGCCTCATTCTTATGTCTTCACTATTTTTTTCTATAAAAGTTAATTCCATAAGCAGTCATCTGCATGCAAGCATACAAAATGGATTTTCGCTTCCAGTGGGTGGTAGGGGACCAACATCTGCCTTACATAGGAGTTTTCTACATAATACTGCATAGTTTTCTATTGTTCCAGAAATTGTTCATGCATATAATAAAGTTATAATGACTTCAGAACTTCTGTTTTTAATGATGTTCTAGGGAATTATTTTCCTGCCACAGCTTGGATTGCATTTTTTAAGGTTACAATAAGTAAAATATCTGTGTATCACCCATCCTATTAAAACACACTATTGTTTTTTGTCTTGTAGGGATAGGAAAAGTAGTCTTTCAGAAGTTAGGAACTTGAAGACATAGTGCTCACTATATTTATCTGCCAAATGAATATTGAAAAAATATGTAGTCCAATACTTTTATTATATTATCAGGAAAATAATCCAAAGGCAGCCTAAGATTACACTCAAATAAATTTACTCATCTTTTATCCCAAAATATTTGAGTGATATAAGGTAAAATTTAGTTAGTTGTCATCTTTGCTAAAATATGAGGTAAATCATTGATGTTCAAGTAGTTGTTAGGATGTGGTACTACAGCACTGAATCTCATATAATATGCTCTCTTGAACTTCATTCTAAACTTAATTGCTGGAATGCTTATTCAAAACCATATTCTCCATGGCTCATTTATCTACAAACAAACCCTTAGTAAGTCGCTATTATATTAAAAATAAAGTTGAAAATATTTGTTCATCTTCTAAGGACCACAGTTTTCTTATTACATCCTTTCAAAACAACCTTATGTCACACCATTTTAAAAGCAAGTCATCCTATATAGTAATAAAAATATCCTCAATAATTTCCTGCTAATTATCATTCCATATACTTATTCACACTGGAAAGATCTGCAAAATATTTAACTCTAACACTCAGTATTTAAACTATCTGATAGAGTGCTTGCCTGGCATGTGTGAGGCCCTGGGTTCTATCCTCAGCACCGCATATAAATAAATAAATAAAATAAAAGATGCATTTACAACCAAAAAAATAATGTAATGAAATATGTGAATATTTCAAAGTCCAAGTAAGATCCCATTCTTTTGACAAATCTTGCGAGAATTACTTTTGTCCAAAATCTATTCATTTTATAATATGTTATGTTAGTTAATTATAATTATACATAATAATAGGGCCGCTGTGACATATTAATAAATGCACATATCATAATTTCATTCATTTATTTGCTTCATTTTATTTCTCAGTATTTCCCCTTTTTCTTCCCTATTGATGAAAACCTTTTACCGTTAAGTTACACAGTACAGCATTTAGAAATGATTGGAATTCAACTCATATCACTCTAAAACTCCCTTTCTATGGGTTTTGTCTTCTTAAGAGAACTCTGATTTCACAAGGAGAATAACTCATCATGCTTTTCTTTCATATATTTCTTAGTACCCAGCATAGTGTTATGGGCATGTAGCTAGTCCTGAGTTAAGTTCTGTGTAACTTAGGCCTAAATACAAATCGGTGGTGTCACAAATATGATGGATTTTAAAAATTTACCAGTATCCAGGTACATCTTTGAGATTATGTAATCATTAATTATATAGTAACCTAATATAACTCAGTTACTTTGAAGGTAAAACAATTTTTCTACCTGGGTATTCAAGAAATTAATAATAAAACAATAACATAACTGCTGTGTGTGGTGGTGCATTCCCGTATTCCTAGCAGTTCAGGAGGCTGAGGCAAGAGGATGTGGGTTCAAAGCCAGCCTTAGCAAAGTACAATACTAAGCAACTCAGTGTGACCCTTTCTTGAAATAGAATACAAAATAAGGCTGGAAACATGGTTAAGTGGTGGAGATTGCCTGAATTCAATTGCTAATACCAAAAAAAAGAAAGAAAGTAAAGAAAAATAAATTATTATTAGACCCAGATTGTTATGTGTTAAAGGCACTAGGAATGGTTCTCCTTAAAATCTGAGTCAAAAATTTCACTTAGTATTTATATGTATGACAGTAATTTAACTTCATTATTTACTATATATTTATTCAATTTTGTACTAATGTGAAACAGGGATACAAATACAGATGTTACATAATCTGAATTACATGTTAAAAATAAAATTCAAAGTTATAGAAATACAGTTTGGTGCATACCAAAATGTATATGTAAGGTGAGGGTAAATATTGTAAGGTAAAGGGAAAATATTGGTCAAATGTTACAAAGTTTTAGTTAGGTGAAACAGCATTTTAATCTAATTCACAGCAAAGTGATTATAATTAATAATATAGATTTGAAATGACTGAAGGTAAATTTTAACTCTTCTTAAGTATAATATAAGTATGTGAGGTGATATATGTGTTAATTAGGCAATAAATATATGAAATTATTACATACAGATAAACTAAAATATGAAAAGCTCAACTGTAATGACTTAAATGTATGTTATAAAACACAAAAATGGAAAAAAAATTGAGGTGGTACATAAGTCAAATATGTTGATTGATTTTTTAATACATGTACTTATGTCAAAACCTCAAGCTTGGTGTGGTGGTGCATGCCTATAATCCCAGTAGCTTGGGAGGCTGAGGCAGGAGAATTGCAAGTTCAAAGTTAATATCTGTAATTTAGCAAGGGCTTAAGCAATTTAGTGAGATGCTGTCTAAAAATCAAAAACAAAAAGCTCTGAGGATGTAACTCAGTTATTAAGCACCCCTGGGTTCAATTCCCAGTAACAAAACAAAACAAGCTTAAAGTTTATGCCTTAAATATATATCATTTCTCTTTTAACCCTTAATAAAATTGGAAAAAAATGACAGTACAAAACACTACAAACATCATACTGTGTACCATAAAACGTACTATTTAAGCAATTAATTGATTACATTTTCATTAGTGATGATTGAAAATAGAATAAGTTTTTTTTCTTAGCTCATCTAATGTTTAATATAAGAAATGCTTGGAAAGGGAAGATGGTGGTTCAGAGGATCCTAAAATGTTGAAACAGAATTCCAAGAGTAAATTATATCATCAATTTTGCAGGTACAAACTGAGAGGACTTGGGGGTAGCAATTTACACTTGAATTATGCTGACCCTCTGTGTTGAGGCTAAGATATACTGAAAGCACAGAACTATTCAGAAAAGAATTGCCTCACAATCGAAGAGGAATCTATCTTAAAGTATATGCAAGTCTAAGACCTCTAAAAACATGAGGAAACACACAAGCAATTTATGACATACAAACATCCAACAAAGCAATCCACAGACATTGAAGAGTATTAAAGTGCAGAAAACAAGAATAAAAATTGGTTATTAAAATGATTAATGAGGCTGGGCATGGTGGAGCATGCCTGTAACTCCAGCAGCTCAGGAGGCAGAGGCAGGAGGATTGCAAGTTCAAAGCCAGCCTCAACAATCACTAAGCAACTCAGTGAGACCCTGTCTCTAATAAAATAGGGCAAGGAATGTGGCTTAGTGGTTGTGTGCCCCTGAGTTCAATGCCTGGTACAAAAAAAAATCCCTAAAATGATTAATGAACTAAAAACAGGTTAAGGAATTAAAGAACAAATTAAGAGGCCAAATACAGAATGTAAAAGACTAGTTCATTAAAGAAGGAGAGAGAAAACTCAAATTACTAACATCTATGATGAAAAAGGAAATATCACAATGGATATTAGAAAAAAAAATAATTAGAAATTACTTTGAAAATTTGTACTCCAAAAAAAAAAAACAGAAAATATCAAAGATATTGACAAATTTCAAGATCCATATGATTTTCCAAACTGAAACAAGATGACATTCACAAGTAAAACAGATCAATTTCAAACAATGAAATAGAAGATAGGATAAGAAGCCTACCATCCAAGAAAAGCCCAGGATCAAGTGGATACAGAGCTGAGTTCTACAAGACCTTCAAAGAAGTACTAATACCAATATTCCTCAAATTATTTCATGAAATAAAAGAGAGAACACTTCCAAACTCATTGATAAGAACAATATTACCCTGTTACGAAAAGCAGACAAAGACGCATCAAAGAAATTAAATTTCATACCAATATCTCTATTGAACATAGATGCAAAAATTCTCAATAAAATTCAGGCAAATTGAATACAAAAATATATCAAAAAGATAGTGCACCACAATCAAGTAGGGTTCATCTCAGGGATGCAAGGTTGTTTCAACATATGGAAATCAATAAATGTAATTTATCAGATGAATACACTTAAAGATAAGAATCATATGATCATCTAAATAGATGCAGAAAAAGAATTTGACAAAATACTTCACCCCTTCATGTTCAAAACACTACAAAAACTAGGCATAATAGGATCATATGTCAACATTGTAAAAGCTATCTATGCTAAACCTCAGGCCAAAATCATTCTAAATGGAGAAAAAGTGAAAGCATTCCCTCTAAAAACTGGGACAAGACAGGGATTCCCTCTTTCACCACTGCTATTTAACATAGTTCTTGAAACTTTAGCCAGAGCAATTAGATGAAACAAATTAAAGGGATATGGAATGGAAAAGAAGAACTCAAATTATCACTATCTCCTGATGATATGATTCTATACTTAGAAGAAAAAAAATTCCACCAGAAAATTTCTAGGACTAATAAATGAATTCAGCAATGTAGCAGGATATAAAACAAACACTTATAAATCAAAGGCATTTCTGTACATAAGTGACAAATCTTCTGAAAAAAGAAACTAGGAAAACTACCCCATTTACAAAAGTCTTGGAAAAAAAAATAAAACACTTGGGAAGCAACATAATGAAAGAGGTGAAAGACTGCTATAATGAAAATTACAAAACACTAAAAAAAATTAAAGAAGAAAATGACACATGAACTTAAAAAATTACAGTGTAATATTAGTAATTAATGCAGAAATTAAAATTCCTAATTAAATAGCATTATACATTAAAAAAAAATAACATTTTACACTATGATCAAGTTGATTTTATCCCCAAGATGCAAGATTGGTTCAATGTATGTAAACTGAAAAATAAAATTCACCACATAAATATAATTAAGGACAAAATATATAGATTATCTCAATTGATGCAGTTAAAGCCATATCAAAAGTAAGCACCTATTCATGTTAAAAAAACTGAAGAAACTAATGATAAAAAATTTACCTCAACATCATAAAAGCTATATACAAAAAACCCAAAGCCAACATCATAGTGAATGTAGAAAAACTGAAAGATTTTTCTCTAAAATAAGGGACAAGACATGTATGCTTACCTTCACCACTCTTACTCAAGAAAGTAATTGAAACTCTAGCAAGAGTAATAAGGCAAAAGAAAATTTAAAAAGATACAAATAGCAAAAGAAGAACTCAAATTATTTCTTTTTACAAATGCTACAATCCTAAATTTAGGAGACCAAAAATTCCATAAGATATCTAGAGCTGACAAACAAATATAATATGTACCAGGACAAAAAATTAATATACAAAAATCAGTAGCTTTCCTACATTCCAAAAATAAATCTACAGATAAAGGAATAAGAAGAAATATACCATTTCAGTAGCCTCAAAACAACATAATGAAAATATTTTGGAATGTACTGAACCAAATTATTATAAATCTTCTGCAATAAAAATTATAGAACATTGCTGAGGCAGGAGGATCATGAGTTCAAAGCCAGACTCAGCAACTTAACAAGGCCCTAAGCCACTCAGGGAAACCTAGTATTTAAATAAAAAATAAAGTGTCTGGGGATGTGGTTTAGTGGTTGAGTGCCCCGAGTTAAATTCCCTGTATCCACACACACACACACACACACACACACAAACAGTGAAAAAAAGAATTGAATACCTTAGATGGAAAGGCCTCCCACATTCTTGAATAGGCAGATTGTCAGAACAGCCATAGAGCCAAAAAAAAAAAAAACCCACAGATTTAATGAAATTCCTATCAAATTGCCAGTGACATTCTTCATAGAAGTAAAAAAAAAAATAGAAAACTAAACTGCATAAGTAATATAAACACCCAAAATATCCAAAGCATTCCTGTGCAATAATGAATGATGCTGAAAATTTATATTGATGAAACTGCATGGCATTGCCAAAAAAAATAAAAAAAAAAAGACATGAGGACCAATACAAGACACAGAGAGAAATCCATATAGATATAGTTATCTGATCCTTGACAAAAGTGCCAAAAACTTATGTTGGTGAAAAAAATAATCTTTTTAACAAGTTGTACAGGGAAACTATATATCCATAAGTAGAAAAATGAAACTAGATTATTTTATTCACTGTGCACAAAAATCAATCCCAAATGGATGAAGGACCTAGAAATAAGACCAGAAACACCACAACTGCTGGAAGAATACATAGGATCATCACTCCAACATATTGGTGTAGTTAATAATTTTCTTAGTTATACTCTTAAAGATCAATAAATAAAATCAAGAACCAATAAGGGGCTGGGGATGTGGCTCAAGCGGTAGCGCACTCGCCTGGCATGCGTGCGGCCCGGGTTCAATCTTCAGCACCACAAACAAAGATGTTGTGTCTGCTGAAAACTAAAAAATAAATATTAAAAATTCTCTCTCTCTTTAAAAAAAGAACCAATGAATGAGTAAAATGGTATAAAATATTAAAATAGGTTCTGCAGAGCAATAAGTGAGATCATTTAAAAAGCCTATATATTGTGAAAATTTTCTTGCCAGTTCTTCATTTAGCAGAGGATTATTATACACAAGATATGAAGAACTCAAAAAACTTAAGCAGCAAAATGAAAAAATTAATCAATAAAGAGGAAAAAACTGAAAGAGATATTTTTCAAAGGAAAATTATAAATTACAAAAAAATATATGAACAAAATTCAACATTCTTTGCAAACACGGAAATGCACATCAAAATTATATTGAGATTTCATCTCACGTAGGTTAGAATGACAAGGATCAAGAATACAAATAATATTAATTCCTCATAAGGATGTGGGGTAAATGTTCACTTTCTTATTGTTGGTGGGACTGCAAACTGGTACAAATACTTTGCAAAACAGTATGAAGATTCCTTAAAAGACCAGAAATGGTGCAGGGGCTGTAGCTCAGTGTCAGAGTGCTTGCCTAACATGCTTTAGGTACCATGTTCAATCCTCAGCACCACATAAAAATAAAAAATAAATAAAATAAAGGCATTCTGTTCATCTACAACTACAAAAAATTTGTTTAAAACAGAAGACTAGAAATGGAGTCACTATTTGACACTACTTCTTGGAATGTGTCCCAAAGTACAAAAATCAATAAACTATAGTGATAAATGCATACCAATGTTTATTACAGCATGATTTGTAACAGCTAAGTTAAGGAACTAGGGTAGATATTTGTCAACATATTAATTGATTAAAAATTGACATATTCACAATGGATGTTTATTCAGCCATAAAAGGTAAAATTACACCATTTGCTGGTAAATAGATGGAACTGGAGAATCTCATGCTAAGTGAAGTAAGCCAGATTAAGAAAGTCAAAGGTCAAGTGTGTTCTCTCACATGTAGAATCTAGGGGGACTGAGAAAAAATAAAAATGTGAATCTCAAAAAGGAAGACACATAGAGTAGAGGAAGGGAATTCAGAGGAAGGGAGTAGAGGAAGGCTTGGGGAAGTACTCTGGTACAAAATCTACCAAGAAATGTCCATATACAAACATACTCAAATAAATCCCAATTTATGAAATTATAATGAACTAACATAATAATAATAATGAGGAGGATTAGGAGTTCCCTGGAATGGAGCAGGCATATCAGTGGGAGGGAGGATGAGAGGAATAAAAGAAGGTACTTCAGAATGAGATTGATAAAATTATGCTATGTTTATGTATACTTATGGTATAATGAATCCCACTATTATGTATAATTAAAATGTACCAACAAAACATTAAATGAGAAATAAGTAACATAAAATAGATAATGTTTTCAAAAGACAGATGATATATAGATAGTGTATAGGGATATATTTATAGATAGATGATAGAGAATAAAATGTTAAGAAGAATAGTTAATTTTAAAACTTTGGTTATAAAACTCCTACATACATGGTATATACATGGGTCTATAATAGAATATGGGTTAATTATGATGAGAAAAAGGAAAGGAAAATAAATTTAAGTCTTTCACCTCATGAATCACCACTAGAAATACAAATGTATGTCCCATGAAATTTTTCAAAGATGAGGGAAATAATTATGAATGTTTATAACTTCTAGCCTGAAACATATTTTTTACATAAATCTGCAGTTTTCTTTTTTTAATTTTTTTAATTGTAGATGTACATAATACCTTTATTTTATTTATTTATTTTTTTGTAGTGCTATGAATTGAACCCAGTGCTCCACACATGCTAGGCAAGTGCTCTACGACTAAGCCATAACCCTAGCCCTGCAGTTTTCTTTTGCCTAAAATTTCCTCTAATTTATCTCCCATTCCATCATGACACATTTAATTCATAAGCCCATAGGGAACAAAGTAATGCAAATGATAATCTTTGGATTGATATATCAGTGTAGAAAAGCATATTTTCAAATACCAAAAATTTAAGCAACTTTGCAATATTTTGACTCTCATTTAATTAAGTAAGAAAGGATTCTTAGAGGATAAATACTTATCATTTTTTAAATTTTTGTTTTTTAAGTATTTTGATTGATGAGAAATATTGACTTAATTAAGTTTGGTGAAAATTACAAAGAGCAAAGTTGGAAAGTAAAAAAGTTTTGAATGTAGTCTTAATTTATGTAAAATAATATTAATACCTGGAAGAGCAGAAATAAAGATAAAATATCTTAAGGTGTCTTGTAGACAGAAAATCAGATTATGATGGGAGAGGGAGATAGCATAGAAAAAGCATTATTTTCATTTAATATTTAATCTTCAATTTTAAAAATTAATGTAAATTATTTGAAATCAGTAATTGATGATATTTCTAATACTCTGACCAAAAGATTAAAACAAAACAAGAAGCAATGGATAGCCTCTCTATCTTTTTTTGTGATGTTTTTCTTTAAAACATTTTTAAACTTTCAAAATACGCTCATTTTCAACTTACACAATTTTGATTTCCTTAACATTGTTAATGTAAACACATGTGTATGTAGAGTAATAGTAAAAGTTTGCAATTGTAATGGATATATTTGTGGGGTTGGGCAGGATAACAGAGTGAAAATCAGTAGCAAATGTTGACTCCTCTGCAGTTTGGGATTAAAGCACTGAGAGTGCAGATGATCAGAGAGGTGGATGACAGAGGGAATGTACTAATACACAATACTCGACAGTGACTTAGAGGGACTAGGAAATTCTGGTTACTGCAATAGAATGTATAAAAAAATTATTTAATGTGGAACCCTGACCAGAGTATGTAGAGACATGGGGTGAGAAAGGGAAAAAAAAAGGAGAGTCAAAGTTCACAGCTTACTTCAGAAACAATGGTAGAAAAGAAAATCAAAATTATATAAACCAGGCTAGGATTTCAAAGACACTTAGTGAATGAAAAATATACAGCTTATCTGAATAATTTTGGCAGACAGACATTTTGTAAAGACCATGCCTAAATCAGCCATATGGAGGAATTATATCTGTACAGCTTCATCTCACCCAAATAAAACAGCAAATCTAACATATAGAACATGTTTGAAAATGTTTATCTGAACAACATGTGTAGTGCGATTATTGCTAGTTGAAGATTGCTGAATGCCCCACATCTTCTCTCCATTAAAAAGGAGAGTGGGGCAAAGCAGACCTGAGAGCAAGTTACTCTCATGGAGTGCAGCATCTAGGAAGCAACTAGTACCTTAGGTGCTGGTTCCAGCTTGTGTACCCCAGCAGCCTGTAGAAAGTGCCCACACCACAGCATTGTTGCATGTTCCCCAGAAGTGACCTACAGATGTATGCATCCCAGATGCTGGCCACCACCAAGTGCAATCTATCAGCACTCAGCTGATAAATGAACCCTGGGTGTAAGCCTTTCAAAATAGGATTAGGTAATAACTACCACTGAGAATGCCCTAACTCCAGTCCATCAACCACTGTGCCTCAGACATAGGTTTGCCTTTACACTTACCCCAGCTGCAGGGAGCTGCCCTGTGCCTCAGCCATGGGCCACTGAATGCCATTATTAGCAGAATTCTCTGCATCTGCCATGGGATTCCACACCCCATGTACATTGAAACATACATGGATAATCTCGCAACTGTTTTTTTTTTTTTTTTAAGGGGGGGGGGAGAGAGAGAGAGAGAGAGAGAGAGAGAGAGAGAGAGAGAGAGAATTTTTTAATATCTATTCATTTATTTTACTTTTCGGTGGACACAACATCTTTTATTTTTATGTGGTGCTGAGGATAGAACCCAGCACTGCGCGCATGCCAGGAGAGTGCGCTACCGCTTGAGGCACATCCCCAGCCTACTCACAACTGTTTTAATAGTTCTGAGTACATGAATTATTTCTACACACAAGCAAAAAGGACAGCACTTCCATCCAAGGTGAGAGATGATCACCAGGCCATAGACATCTAGGGAACTTTTCCTCTGGACTTCCATGAAACTATGAGGCACTCAGATACAACAACTAATGGAGGGAGCCTCCTAGATACACATCAAAGATGAGTGAAACAAGGTCTATAGGAATAGATCCATAATACACTTTCTGAAGATTTTCAACCAAAAAGATGAATTATCCAGGTGTAAAATTTAATAGACAGCTCCTCAACACAAAAAGAAGTGGCAGGTGTGGCTGCTACCTATGTTAATTAGATTTATTCTCTTTTCCTCTTACTCATTTTAATCATCTCCTCTTCATTCTTTCTTTTTCTTCTTGTATTATCTACTTCTATCTTTATTCCTTCCCCCATTTTTGCCCTTACTTTACTTTTTTTCTTTTTTCTTTTTTATGCCCTTTGTAGTATGAAAGTAATTTTACATTTTAATATCTAATGTATGAGTTTTTCTTACATTATTACTGTTCTTTTTCTAATCTACAGTTTAATAAAGCTTTGGAGGATATTTTTAATACTTTTAAAGATTTATAAATATTTGGCATTTTTTTCTCTGAAATGATCACAGATACTAATAATTATTATCTCCTTTCAAAACAGTGCTAGTTACCAACAACTCTGTGATCACACACAGTGGGAGGTTTGGAATTTGAATATTCACCAAGCTTAGAAAATATAGTAAAGAGAAATCTCTCACTAAAAAACCCTTGTAAGATAGCAAAATATATATCCATTAAAACAGATATGCAAATATCAATATAGAAATAAGGGTAACATGAGAAAACAAGCTAATAAGATGCTCCCAATTTTTATAATAAACCAATAACTGATCCTATAGAGATTAAAGCAAAAGAAACAACAGATAAATAATTTAAAATATTGTTAAAATGAACAAAGAATGCAAAAAGATTATAAGGGAAAATGCAGTATAAAAAAGAGCATTACAGTAAAGAGACAAATATTCTGGAAATGATTTTAAAAAAAGAATGGGAGAAAGAAGGGGAATTGCACGGAAGATGGTAGGAGACCCTCATTGTTATGCAAAATTACATATATGATGGTGTGAGGGGGAAGAAAAAAGAGAGAGAGAGAAACATGTCACAGTAGATTGGGTAGAAAGAGGGGAGGGGAGGGGAGGGGGATAGGAAGTGCAGCACACTACAATAGACACTAGTATGGCCCTATGTATAAACGTGGCTGTATAACCAATGTGATCCTGCAATCTGTACCCCTGGAAAAATAACATTAAGATTATGTACCCCATTTGAATCAAATGTATGATATGTCAAGATCATTGTATTGTTTTGAGCAAATAATAAAAAATTTTTAAAAAAACACACAAAAAACAGAAATCTTGGAAATAAAAACTCATTCAAATAAACCCTCAGTTGAAAACCTAAATAACAGATTAAATCAAGTAGAAAATAAAATCTTACGCTCTGGAGACGAGGTATATGAGGTAATTGAACATTAAGCAGAGGAGAAGGAGGAGGAGGAGGAAGAGGAGGATGAGGAGGAAGAAGAGGAGGAGGAGGAGGAAGAGGAAGAGGAGAAGGAGGAGGAAGAGGAGGAAGAGGAAGAGGAGAAGGGGGAGGAGGAGGAAGAGGAGGAGGAGGAGGAGGAGGAGGAAGAGGAGGAGGAGGGTGAAGGGGAAGGGGAAGGGTGGAGAAGGAGAAAGGGAAGAAGAGGAGCAGAAGCAGCAGCAGCCGGCAGAAATATTTGAAAACTCTGAAACAACATTAAGAGACATAAATATATGTTCCTTGGTATTGAAGAAACAGAAGATAAACAGTCTAAGAACAGCAATAACCTACTCAATGATACAACAGCAGAAAATTTCCCAAATATTGAATCACATGGTTTTTCAGATGTTAGAGACACTTAGAACCCCAAATATATTAAAACCAGAAAATAGTCTCCACATGGAACATTACAGTTAAAATGCTAAAAGTCCAGACCAAAAAGTATTACAAAATCCAAGTGAGAAATGCCAGATCACAAAAATAGGCAAACAACTCAGAATAACAGCTAACATTTCAGAAGATACTCTAAAGGCAATGAGGGCTTGGAGAAATGTATTTTAAACACTGAAAATAACTGCCAAGATAGATTGATATATTAAATATAGGTGTCTTTCATAATTGAAGGATAAGTGGAAAAATTTCAAGATTAATACAGAAGAATTCATGACCACTTAACATATCATTGCAGAAGATAGTTAAAGTAATCCTACACACAAAAGAAGATAAAAACAACAGAAAGCTTGAGAAAGGATGACTCACATAGAGAAGGAAATGAGAATAAATACAAAATAAAATGTTAGAAATAAAACAAAATGGGCTGGGGCTGTGACACATTGGTAGAGCACTTGCCTAGAATGTTTGAGGCACTGGGATCAATTCTCAGCACCACATATAAATAAATGAATAAAATAAAGGTCCTTCAACATCTAAAAATTAAAAACTAAAACAAAATGTCAGGAATTAATTCATTTCTCTCCATGATAACACAGAATGTAAATGACCTCAATTCTCCACTTAAAAGAAACAGACTGGAAGATCAGATTTATAAAAGACTCAAAAAATATGTCACCTGCAATTAGCACACCTCATTCATTGGTAAAGATATCCATAGACTGAAAATTAAGGGGTGGAAAATTATATTCCATTCAAATGCAATTTGAAATCAATCAAGTTGCTCTCTTATTTAGAAAATACACCCAGCTAATATCAGTCGTAATAGGCAATGATCACTACATATTGGTAAAAGGAACAATTGAAGAATAAATTTAAAAAATACATTTTTATGCCCTGAAAAACAAAACACCGATTTTGAAAAAAAAAACACTATTCAAAACAAAGGCCCAAATATAATTATAGTGCAGATTTCAATACAATACTTTCAATAATTGTTGAGAGCCACAGCCGAAGGGGCCCCAGCAAACTTCCAGCTGCCAGCAAACTTCCAGCTGCCGGCTGATGATTGGCTCACAGCGGCCCCAGCAACATCTAGCTGATTGGCTCCTCTGCGGTGATGCTCATTGGACTGTTTCCCTGCCCTTTCAGACCACGGAGCTGCTCATTGGGGGACTTTTTTGGCTCCGCCCACGTGACCCAGCCAATCGGCCTCAAGAGCAGGAGGATTGTGGGAGGTGGAGAGAAGCTTGTGTGGGAGAGAGAGGCTTGTGGAAAGCCGGTGGTGGCAGTTGAGGCTCTGAGGGTTTTTCCTGAGAGGCTGTTTTGTTTGGCGTGTGTGGTTCTAAAAATAAAGTTAGTTTCTTTTGACAAGTGGCTCCTGATTGTGCCCAGCCAGACTGCGGAAAATAATAAGTGATCATGTAGACAAAAATAAATAAATAAATAGCTGCAGAATTTAATCTTATAGATCATTTGAACATAATATAGCTACAGAATAATTTTTGGGGTACCAGTGATTGAACTCAGGGGCACTCGACAATTGAGCCACATCCCCAGCCCTATTTTGTATTTTATTTAGAAACAGGGTCTCATTGACTTGCTTAGTGCCTTGTAGTTACAAAGGCTGGCTTTGAACTAGAGATCATCTTGCCTCCACCTACTGAGCCACTGGGTTTACAGGCATGCACCAAGGTGCCTAGCATACAGAAAATTTTATGTAATAACTCAACAAAATTTTCTTTCAGTTTTACATGACACATTCTCAAAAATAGATAATATTTTAGGCCACCCAGCAAAATTATTGAAATAAATTTTTCCATAATAAAATTAAAATCAACACTAATAACATTATATAAAATACAAAAACACATGAATATTTATTAATAATATTTATATGATGATAAATCAAGGGAGAAATTTAAAAATTCGTAGAATTAGATGATAAAATAAATCTAACATATAAGAACCTAAGGAAAAAGCATATGAAGTAAAATCAAGAATCAATAAATGGGATGGGATCAAACTAAAAATCTTCTTCTCAGTAAAGGAAACAATAAACAACATGAAGAAAGAGCCTGAAGAATAGGGGTCAATCTTTGCTATATGCACCTCAGATAGAGCATTAATCTCTAGGATATATAAAAAACTCAAAAACCTTAACACCAAAACCACAAATAACCCAGTCAATAAATGAGCTAAGGAACTAAACAGACACTTCACAGAAGAATAAATACAATTGATCAAAAAATATATGAAAAAATGTTCACATGTCTAGCAGGAGAGAAATGCCAATAAAAACTACACTAATATTTCATCTCCCTGTAGTCAGAATGGCAATCCTCAGGAATACAAGCAACAATAAGTGTTGGTGAGGATATGGGGGAAAATGTTCACTCATACATTGCTAGTGGGACTAGAAATTGGTGCAACCACTCTGGAAAGCAGTATGGAGATTCCTCAGAAAACTTGGAATGAAACCACCATTTGACTAAGTTATCCCACTCCTCACTCTATACCCAAAGGACTTAAAATTAGCACACTACAGTGACATAGCTACATCAATGTTTACAGCACAATAGCTAAACTATGGAAGCAAACTAGCTAGATGTCTTTCAACAGATAAATGGATAAAGAAAATGTGACATATGATATATATATATATATATATATATATATATATATATATATATATATATATATATATATATATTTCTATACTTGTCCTTTCATAGACAGCCCACAGAAACTCCATCCCTGTTACACTTTGACTGGCCTCTCAGGCCTTCCTTTGCAATCTCAGTGGAAGATTCAATGACCTCCTAAATACAACATCCTGCATTTCTGCATAATCAACATCACATGGTTTATACCATGTTTTGCCACCATCTCTAGCAGTAACCAAGACTCCAGGGACCATGGGTGCAGCAGTCTCTAAGTACTCATAGTTTGAACATGGTGAAAAATCTTCCTAGGCCCTCCTGTGCCAACAGGATGCCCCATTGGTCTCATTGCAAAGGAATTTTTATTTTTACACCCTTGAGATTGAGATGCATATGGCTTGCCAATTCCTGAGATGTCCGCAAACCATCCTTCTTTTGGTTTCAAGGCAAAGTCTTTGGCATTTTTTTTTAATGGCTGTAATGTCTTCAATAATCATGCATTTCTTAGTCCCAGTTTTACTCAGTTACCTATTCAAACTTTAAGTTTTTCAAATATGTCTGCTTTAATTTATTCTCATGATTATCAATAAACTTGGCTAAAAGTCATCATCAATATCCATGCCACAACACCACCTAAATAGTATGTTGCTTAGAAATATCCTTCACCAAAATATTAGTCTGTCACCTTTAAATTGAGCCTTATATAAAGTTTCAGGACATGGACAAAATGTAGACAACTTCTTAGAATGTTAAATGAAAGGCTGCTTATCACTTTTATCCTCATTTAATGTTATAAAAATTTAACTAAAAAAAAATATATATATATACCTATTCCAAAAATTTGCTACATTTATACCTGGATTTAAGAAACTATGGAGAATAATATCAATATTGTTTATTTCATTTTTTCATATGGTTGAATAGTACAAGGCTTGAATTTGAAGTGATTTTAGTAAATAGGGTTCAGTGGCATTGCTCAAAGTGGTGCTGATGCTGGGATCAGTAGAGGTCACACATTGAGTTAAACTATCAATATCTGGATATTTTCCCAACCCAGGGCTCTTAAGGGAAAGAAGTTCACAAAGTAATCCTATGCTTAAAAGAAGCAAAAACTATCCCAATAGATTTGTAGATTTACAATAAAAAATGAAAAAGCTAGTGAACTCGTCAAACAGCCCAGAATGCTTCAACAGGTTACTTCATTGACACTCTTATAAACATCAGAGAAATAATTTAGAAAGTTCATGGTCAAATTTTTCAGTGTACCAAAAGAAGATATGAGGAGTGAATTTAGAAAGAAAATACAGAAAGTGAAATATCACTTTAATAAAGAGTTGGATATTCTGTAAAAAAACCAAACTGAAATACCAGAAATAAAATAATCAATAAATCAATAATCAATAAAATCCGATGGAAAACATCACCAGTAAATTAGATCACAATGAAGATAGATTTTCAGGTCTTGAAGACCATGTACATAATTTTGAAAATAAAATTGGCCATAAAGAAAAGATGTTAAAAGTCTACTAACAAACTATTCAAGAAATCTGTGATAACACCAAGAGACCAGATACAAAATATAAAATAGAGGAATGTATAAAGTTTTCAATAAAATTTTAGAATATTTTTCAAGTCAAAGGAATGATATAGGACCTCAAATGCAAGAAGCCAAATCAACAGAACCTAAGCAGATCAATGTCAAGATAAAGTATAATGAAATTGCTTAATATGGAGAACAAATATAGAATTTTAAGAGTTGCAAGAGAAAAATGGCTGTCCATATGTACAGGTTTACTAATTTGGATTTCAACTGACTTCTCAACCCAGACCTTAAATTCTAGTAGGGCTTTGAATAATATATTTCAAGCACTGAAAGAAAATTGATGTCAAACAATATTACAATCCCCAGCAAAGTTAAGCTTCAGAGTTGAATATGAAATAATAACCTTCCATGATAAAATTAAGCTAAAATAATTCATAACCAGAATGCCTGAACTGCAAAACACATTCAATAAAGTATTGCATGAAGAAAAAATGAAAAATTAATATAAAAACCCACATAGGGATGACTTACACTAAAAACATATTCAATTAAGGAGAATTGACTCTGATCTAAACATTAGAATTATACCAAAATTCACAAAATAAAGGGCATTTCTTTATATTAACATTGACTACAAATGGTCTAAACTTGTTAATCGAAAGAAGAATGTTGTCAGATTGTATTGAAAAACAACTCCCAACAATATTCAGGCAAAGATATTCACAGACTGAATATAAAATAATGGGAAAAATATACCATGCAGATTGTATCTGTAAAAAATTCAGGGGTAGCCATTCTTAAACAAAAATAATCAGAAAACACAATGGTCACTTCATATTACCTAAAGTAAACATACAACAGCAAAAAATAATGATTGTAAATGTTTATGCCCCAAACAATGTTGCACCATTGTACATAAAGCAAACTCTTCTCAATATTAAGACTCTAATAGATCACAATACTTTAATACTAGGTGACTTTAACACATCTGTATCACCACTACATAGATCATTCTTACATAAACTAAGTAAAGAAGAATCTTCAGACCTAAAAAATATAATTATTAATGTGGACCTTATAGGCTTCTAAAGAATATATCATACATAAATGACTGAATTTACTTTCTGTTCAGCAGCACATGGAACATTTTTTAAACAGACCAGAGTTTAGGTCCCAAAAAGAGTTAGCAAATGTGAAAAATAGAGATAATACCTTGCATTCTGTCAGATGATGATAGAATAAAACTAGAAATCAGTGACAAAATAAAGAAAAAATACCCTAACACCTGGAGATTAAATAATACACTTTTGAATGATTAATGCATAGCAGAAGAAATCAGGAGAGAAATAAGAAAATTCTTAGAAATGAGAGTAGTAAAAAAAAATATTATCAAAATCTCTGGGACAGTATGAAGGCTGCTCTAAGAGGAAAGTTTAAGGCACTGAGTTAATACATCAAAAAAATGATATCAAGTAATTAAAGGAACTATTATACTGCAAGGCCCTAGTGGGGAAAAAAAAAACAGCACAAGAATCAGTAGAAAACAGGAAATCATTAAAATCAGACCTAAAATCAATTAAATAGAGAGTTAGAAAATACAAAAGATTCACCAACGTGATGGTTTTTGATAGGACAAACAAAATTGAAAAACCCTTATTCAAACCAACCAAAAAAGAGATAACACTCAAATTAATGAAATTAGAGATGAAAATTAAATATCACCACAGACACTACTGAAGTACAGAAAATCATGAGAAACTATGTTAAAATTTATGATCCAAAAGACAGAATTTCGTAAAAGTATAAAAAATTCCTAGAGACATATGATCTATCCAAATAGAATGATTAAGGCATAGAAATGTGAACAGATCAAGTAAATTCAAGCAGTAATAAAAAGACTTCAAACAAAGAAAAGCCCAGGACGGAATAAATTTTTCACTGATTTCTACCAGACCTTTAAAGAAGAATTAATACCAATCTTCCTCAAATTATTCAATGAAATAGAAAAAAAGGGCATAGTGCCAAATTCACTCTATGAAGCCAGTATCATCCTGACACAAAACTAGACAAAGGCATATCAAGGGAAGAAAACTTCAGGGTAATATATTTGATGAACATAGATGCAAAAACTCTCAACAAAATTGTGGCAAACTCCACACAAATAATACATTAAAAAGATATTGTATAATGATCAAATGAGTTTCATTCCAGGAATACAGTGTTGTTTCACCATATGCATGTTGATAAAACTTACCTGAACATTGTGAAGGCTATATATGGAAAACCCAAGGCAAACATTATATTAAATGGATAAAAACTGAAAATATTTTGTCTAAAAACAGAAACAAAAAAGGAACGCCCACTTTTTCCACTACTATTCAACATAGTCTCTGAAGCTCTAGCCAGAGCAATCAGGAAAGAGATGAAAATTAACAGATATAAAGAAGAGCCAAAAATATCTCTTTACTGATCACAGGATTCTATATTTAGAAGACCCCAAAAAATTCCACTAGAAGACTTCTAGAGGTGAAGAATGAATCCAGCAAAATTGCAGAATATAACAAAATAGGTTAAGGATCCCTACAATAAAAGCTATAGAACACTAAAAAAGTAATTGAAGAAGATGAAAAGACACATTGTTGTATAGGCAGAATTAACAAAATCAAAAGGTACATACTACAAAAGGTGTTATACAGATTCAATGCAATTGCCAGGAAAATACCAATGATATTCTTGACAGAAGTATAAAAGGCAGTTGTAAAGTTCATTTGGTAAAATAAGAGCCCCAGAATAGCCAAAGCAATTTGGAACACAAGGAGTTATGCTGGATTCAGTATAATGCTAATCCTCAAATTTTACCATGCATCTTTAAGAAAAAAAAAAAAAAAACAGCATAATCTTGGCATGAAAAAAACATGGAAACCAATGGAATAGAAGAGAAGACAAGGTACACCCACGTAAATACAGTTATCTGATATTAGACAAAGGTGTCAAGGGCATAAATTGGAGATAAGATAGCATTTTGAATAAATGATGCTGCGAAAACTGGAAATCCATATTTAAAGGAATAAAATTTGACATCTATCTCTCACTTTACAAAAAATACAATTAAACTTAAAATGTATGAAAGACCTGGGAATTAGACCAGAAACTACCACTACTAGCAGAAAACATTGGTCCAATGTACCAGCATGTTGGTACAGGAACCAACTTCAATAATAAGACTCCTAAGTGCAAGAAATTAAATTTTAAAATCAGTAAGTGGGATGATATCAACTTAAAAGCTTCTGAAAAGCAAATGAAACAATAGCATGAAGAAAGAGCCTACAAAATAGGAAAATATTGTTCATACCTTCTCCTTAGATTGGGCATTAACATCTAGAATACACTAAATATCCCAAAATAACTCACCCAATCAATAAATGATCAAAACAACTAAATAGACATGTCTCAAAGGAAGAAATACAAATGGCCAACAAATATATCAAAAATATTAAACTTTGTTAGTAATCAGGGAAATACAAATCAAAACTACATTGATGTTTTCATCTCACTGGAGTCAAACTGATAATTATCAGGAATACAAATAGGGATGGGGATGTGGCTCAAGTGATAGCATGCTCGCCTAGCATGTGTGAGGCACTGGGTTCAATTCTCAGAACCACATAAAAATAAAGACATTGTGTCCACCTAAAAGTAAAAAATAAATATTTTTTTTAAAAAAGAATACAAATAATAATAAATGTTGCAATACTAAGGAGGTGGGGAAAAATATAAACCCATAGATTTTGGTGGGACTGCAAATTAGTGCAATCTCACTGGAAATCAATATGGAAATTCCTCAAAAAAACTAAGAATGGAGCCACCATATAACCCAAATATCTCACACTTTGGTATGTATCCAAAAGAGTTAATGTCAGCATACAACAGGGATGCAATCATGTCAATGTTTACATCAACATAATTCATAATAGACAAGCTATAGAACCAAGATAGGTGCCCCTCAACAATTAATGGATAAAGAAAAGTTGGTATATACACACAATGGAGTGTTAATCATCCATAAAAAAATAACATTAGGACAATTGCCAGTAAATGGATAGAACTGAAGACTATCATGCTAAATGAAATAAGGCAATCCCAGAAAGTCAAGGGTCGAATGTTTTTTCTCATGTATGTAAACAATTAAAAATAAGGGATGGTGATGGGGAGAAAGAAGAAGAAAAAACATGGGAAGGAGATTTCATTAATATAGAGGATAAATTAATAGAGTTGAGAAAGGGGACAGAGGGGGAGGATGAGTAATACAACAAGGGAAGAACAGTGTAATGAATCTGACCAAAATTGCATATGTGCATAAATGAATACAGCAGCACAGTTAATCTGAACATCAAGCACATCCACAAAAGACTTACTTAAAAATTAAAAAAAAAAAAAAAGAACAACTGCAAGTCAATTGCAGAAAGATCAGTAGAATAGAGGGAGGGAAGCACAGAGAAGAATGAAGGGAGAAAAAGGGAAAATTTGGGGGACTGAATTATAGCAAATAATATTTCATGGTTTTGTGATTATGTCAAACTGTAACATAGTGCTATATGTAACTAAAATCAATCAATAAAAAGAGAAAAAGGAAATAAACAAAATCTTAAGCATAAATGTAATCAAAGTATTAGATTACCTCCAAAAAGAAAAATACAGAACACACACAAAAAAAAGGAATTAAAGTAGACACTCCAAAGATGAATGACCTCCCATGTTTACAGCTAGACAAATAACCTTGTTAAAATTTCCATGTTACCAAATAAAGTTCTACATATTCAATTGCAATTCTCATCAAAATATCAATAACTTTATTCACAGAACTAGAAAAAAATCACTTCAGAAATGTATTTGAATTAACAACAAAATAAAAAAGATTAAACTATCAAAATCAATTCTGAATTCAAAAAAGCAAAGCTTAAGGCTTCAAAATTCCTACTCAGTTTGAAATTATACACTGAACTATAATAACAAAATAGCGTGGCATCTGGCAAAGAAAACAAGTCACTTAAATTAATGGAAAAAAAAAAAAATAGAAGACAGAGACAATGTCACTCAGAGTCACCTGATCACCTGAACCTTAGCAAATACACCAAAAGCAAACATTGGAGAAAAGGCAGCCTTTTATAATAAAGGGTTCTGGGGAAAATGAATATGTACATGTAGAAAACTGAAGTCATATACCTATTTCTTACCCTACATAGAAGCCCCTTAAAATGGATCAAAGTTCTAGCAATAAGACCATAAAACATGTAATCGATAAAAGAAAACAGTGTAAAATATTCAATGTATAAGTACAGGCAGTGTCTTCCTCGGTAGGACTCCTATTACTCAGGAAGTAATATAAAGCACTAACAGATGATATAATATCAAATTAAAAACTTTTTGCAGCAAAAAAAAAAATAATAATAGTGTGAAGAAACCTACAAAATGTGAGAAAAATCTTGCCTACTACCTTTCTAAAAGAAGATTAAAATCTAGAAGATAACAAAGATCTCAAAAACCTTAATGCCCAAAACAACAAAATTAATAAATGTACAAATGAATTAAACATATACATCTCAAAATAAATATTGCAAAAAGCCAACAATTATAGAAGAAAAATTCCACTTCAGTTAGAATGGCACACATCAAGAATACAAATAACATGGGCTGGGGATATAGCTCAGTTGGTATAGCACTTGCCTTGCAAGCACAAGGCCCTGAGTTCGATACCCAGCACCAAAAAAAAAAAAAAAAAAAAAAAAAGAATACAAATAACACTAACTTCTGTCAAGTATATGAGCAAAATGGAACATGTTATTTGTTGGAATGTATATCAATAGAGGCACAATGTAAATCATATATGGGAGTAACGCACAAGCCTAGGAATGAAATGAAACCACTGTATGATTCAGTTATACCACTCTTCAGAATTTACCCTAAAATATTAAGGACAGCTATAGATATTCATTCACATTCATATTTAAAACCACACATTTCACAATAGCTAAGTATTGGACCCAGACTAGGTGTACATTTACAGATGAATGGGTAAAGAAAATGTGGCATATATATATACATATATATATATATATATATATATATGTATATATATATAGTTGTATTCAGCTATAAAGAAAACAAAATTGCCATTTGGAAAAAAATGAAAAACATACACTTAAACAAAGTAAATGAGACTCAGAAAGTCAAAGATAGTATGCTTTTCTGCATATATAGAAACTAGAGAAAATGTGATTTAGGGGGAAAAGGACCCCGTTAAAATAAAGGGAAAATAGTTGGGTATAGAAAGTGGATGAGGGGCAGAATAATTTCAAAATAAAGGGAAAAACTGTGGAATGAAAATGATCTAGCTATTTTATATGGATATGCAAGTATGCATAGTATGCCAAAATAAAACCTATTATTCTGTATCATTATTATTCACCAAAAGAGACATTTGAAAAGGTCATGTTATTTACTAAGGTACTAATGAAATATGTTTGGTCTAAATCACATTTTAATGTATGTTTGCTAGCATTTTCAATCAACTTCCTAGGAGAACCATGAAGATATAGAAAAATAGAGAAATAATGATTAGCGAAAAAATAATTAATAATAAAGTCTTCTGACAAGAAAAGTCCAGGACTAGATGAACTAGACTCTAGATTCTATTCAACTTTTAAATAAGTAACATCATTTATTTTTAAACCATTCTAAAGAACTGAAAGTCAGAAAACTCTTGCAAATTCATTCCACAAATCCAGCATTACTCTAATACAAAAAGTGGGCTGGAAAACGTCAGAAAGTAAAACTATAGTCCAATATTCTTGATGAACATAAATGGAAAAATCCTCAAAAACAAAATATTAGCAAATCAAATTTGATGGCACATCAAAATGATCATTCACTATCATCAATTTGGATTAATCCAGGGATGATGCTGGGATGGCTCAACATATGCAAATCATGAATTATAGCTTCACATCAACAGAATGGAAGGAAAAAAAAAAACCAAATGATCATCTCGATTGATGCAAAAAGGCATTTGATAAAAAGCAATATGTTTCATTATACATTATGGAATGTCTGAACAAATTAAGGTAAATTGCACATCAATAATATATATATATATATTTGTGTGTGTATACACACACATACACCCACATACAAATATATACCATCATCGTACAGATGTAAGAAAAGCAGACTACATTTCATTTAAGATATAAAATTAGGAATAATGTGCACTCACCACTCTTATTCAATATAGTAATAAAAATTTTCCCATAGCAATTAGGCAAAGAAAAAAGTAAATGATTTATAAATAAGAAGGTATAAATTAAAATTATTTCTGTTTGCAGATGATATGCTACTATATGTGGGAAAACAATGACTCCACAAAAGCTGGTTAGAACAGATAAATAAACTGATAATGTTACAGAATACAAAATTGACATGAAAAAACAGTGGTTTTTCTATACAACAGTAATATATTTACTGAGAAATAAAATGAAGGAAACAATTCCTTTCACAATGGCCACTAAAATAAAATACATAGAGATTTAACCAAGGAAATGAAAGACATCTACAATGAAAATTACAAAACATTCATGATAGAAATGGCATATCACAGAAAAGAAGGAAAAAATCTCCCATGGCTTTAAAGATTTAAAAATTATTCAAGGTTTGAATAATCATATATGTAAAATGTTCCTGCTTACATATCAATTTAGAGCCAATGCAGTCCCCATCCAAATAGCAACACTATTCTTCACAGAACTAGAAAAATGTCCACCTAAGAACCAAAGAATCACAACAGAAAGAACAAAGTTGAATGCATCAGAATATCTGATTTCAATAAATACTGAAGATGCATAGTGACCAACACAGCATGCTAATGACATTGATGAATATACAAAAGCGAATGAAACAGAATGGAAATCACAGAAATAAGTTAAAACATCTAAAGTCAGATAATTTTTTATAAAAGTGTCAAAAAAATCTGGAGAAAAGAAATCCTTTTCAGTAAATTGTGCTAGGAAAACTGGATATCCATCTGTGGAAGATTTAAAGTAGACCACTATCACTCATTTTGTATAAACATATAAATTCAAGAAGTATCAAAAACCTAAATATAATACCAAAAATATGAAACTCCTAGAAAAAAGTTTTCTAATTTAGTGGTAAATACTAAAATATATTGGTATAGCCAATGAATTTTTGAATATTACTACAAATCACAGAGAACAAGTAAATCTGACAAATAGGATAACATCAAACTAATATTCTTCAGCACAGCAAAGGAAACAAAAAAAAAAAATGAAGGCACAGCCTGCAGAGTACAAGAAAATATTTACCAAAGAATCAATATTCATATTATATGAAAATATTACAAATTCTAACAACAAAAAACAAGTTTTTCAAGTAAAAATGAGTAAATGGCCTGACCTTTCTCAGAAGAAGATATATAACTTGCCAACAAATATATTTTTGAAATGCTCAGTATAATTAGCCATCATGAAAATGCAAATCAAAACTACAATGAGTTATATCACACAGCATGTAGAATGGCTAATATTAAAAATAATATTAATGAGAAAAGTTGGCAAAAAGTGAAAAATTTGTACTATAAACTGTTGGTGATAATTTGAATTAGTACAGCCACTATGGAGAATGATATGGAAGTTCCTGTGAAAATAAATTAAAATAAAAATAGATATTTTATATGATCTAGTTTTACTATTTCTGGGTATATATCCAAAGGAAATGACAGGATTTCTTTCTTCCTTGTGGCAGAATTATGTTGTATCATGTACATATATTCTCTGTCCATTCACCCCATGATGAGCACATAGTTATTTCCATAGCTTTGATATACTGACCCTGTCATTTACAGCAAAGTGAATGGGATTAGAGGACATTATGTTAAGTGAACTAAATGTTAACCATAACCATGTGCTCCAAGTGTTCTTTGTCTTTTGTGGAAGCTAAAACTAAAAATGTAGAATAATAACTTTAAAATTAGAAAAGATGTATTTGATTAGTACAAAATATATGCATGTATTGAAATACCACATTGAATCATATTAATGCTTAAAATTAATATATGTTAACAAAAAGAATATAAATCCAGAAAGACCATTTTCCTGTGTGCCACACTTAATATTCAAAAGTGAATTCAATTTCAATACAAAGTTTAAGCATGATTAACAAATGTGCCTCACTGCTGATCATTCAAATTATTGATTGATAAGGAACCTATTATGAAAAAAAAAATACTTGTATAGAACATGGAAAAAGTTTATTTTATAATCCATTTTTATTTATTTTATAATCCTCAAAAAGTAAAATAATATTTATTTTTCAATATAAGACTGCCAACTTGGACTGGGGTTGTGGCTCAGTGGTAGCCTGCTTGACTTGCATGCGTGGGGCACTGGGTTCGATCCTCAGCACCACATAAATAAATAAAATAATAAAATAAGGTGTTGTGTCCATCTACAACTAAAAAATTTTTTTAAAAAGACTGCCAACTATGAAATTACTGTAAATGAACTTAGAAAAAAATCCTTCATGCCAAATAAAAGTGGATCAGAACCCTAGGAATTAGATTGGAAACTGCACTTTCTCAAAGAAATTATAGGTCCAGCAATCCAGCATATTGCCATAGACACGGACTTCCTCAATGAAATACGGAAAACTTGAAAACTTGAGAAATAATACCAATTACCAATAATTGGAATGACATTAAATTAGAAAGCATCCAAATTTTAAATGAAAAAATATATATAATATGAATAGAGAAAATACAGAATGGGAGATCTTAGTTACTTGCTCCTCAAGTGGGTGGATATGCAGAATATAGAAAGAATTAAAAAAACTTAGTGACAAAAAATGACCCAATTAATAAATGGCAAAAGAACTAAAGGAATACTGCTCAAAATAAGAAAGACAAATGGCCAATGAATATATGAAAAAATGTGTTCAACATCTTTAGCAATCAGGAAATGCCAAACAAAACTACACTGAGTTTTTATATTACTCCAGTCAGAATGGCAATGAACAAGAGTAAAAACAATAATAAATGCCAGTGAGGATGTGGAAAAATATACACTCACACATTTTTAGTGGAACTGCAAATTAGTTCAATCATGCTGGAATAGAACCACCATTTGGTCCAGCTATCTACTCTTCAATATATATCCAAAAGATATAAAATCAGCATACTAGAGGGATACAGCCACATCAAAGTTTATAGCAGCACAGTTCAAAATAGCCAAGTTATGGAATTGGTCAAAATGCCCCAAAACAGATGAATGGATTAAGAATGTACACAACGGAGTTTACATAGAAGAATGAGATCTTGGCATTTGCTTATAAATGGACAAAATAGGAAAACATCATGCTAAGTGAGATAAGCCAAGCTCAGAAGGGCAATTATCAAATGTTTTCTCTCATATGTAGAAGCTAGATCAAAATAAGGGGGAAAGAAAAGATCCCATGAAAATAGAAAAGATATAAGTGCAGTAAAGGGACAGAATTTTCTATTAGGGATGGGAATATGGAAGAATTATGAAATGAAACTGAATGAAAAATAAGATAAATTAAAAAAACTTCATGATGTCACTCATATTTGGAATCTAAGATAGTTGATCTCATAGAAAAAGAGCATTTACAGACAGGTGCACTGGCACTTGCTTGTAATCTCAGTAACTCAGAAGTCAGGATAACAATTTTGAGGTCAGTCTCAGCATTTCTGCAAGACCTTCAACAATTCAATGAAACCCTGTTTGAAAATAAAATATAAAAATAAACAAAAAGGCTTGAAATGGGGCTCAGAGGTAAAGCACCAATGGGTTCGATTCCCAGTACCAAAGGAAAAGAATGAAAGAAAGGACATTTAATAGGGGTTACCAGAGACTGAGAAGAGAAAGGTAGAAAGGGGAGCAGAAGAGATTGGTCAATGAATGCAATAGTACTATTAGAAGGCATATGTTCTGGTACACAATAGCACTATTCAGTACCTATCACTAATAGTAAGGTAGTATGTCTTTCAAAATAGGTAGAACAGTAGAATTTGAATGTTTCACTAGAAAGAGATTTAAAAAATTTTTTTGAAGTGATGGATATGAAATTAGCTTGGTTTGATTATTACACATTTTATCTATGTACTGAATAAATACTTTTTATATCATAAATTTGAACAATTGTGCCAATTAAAGGAAAGTAATATAAAATAAAAATAAAACCTAAAATTTTCAAACTACCAATCATCTCTCTATATCATGGTTTTTCAATGTTATAAAATTTTCAGAAACTGAATATATAATTTTCAGAATGTGATATACTCAAGCAACTCATCTCTTTTTCTCTCAATTTAAATTTTACTATGTATGTATGTATGTATGGGTTAAAATATCAAACAGTACTCAATTAATATTCAAAATAATTACATTTTATTAAAAATTGCTCCAAATTGGTTTCCAGTTTTTCACATTATTATTAATAAAAATCAGTAGCATACTCACACTCAAAGTGAATACAATTTTAGGATAAATTAGTACAGAATAAGAGTAAAATCTAGAATTATTTAAATTATCTTTAATATTTTTTAGTTTTCCTTCTATTCATAAGTATTTTTGTTTTCCATAAAAGTAATTCAAATATTGCTAAATAAATCAGAATGACAAATCAATCATGTTAAAAGCTATACATGGGGGCTGGGGTTGTGGCTCAGTGGTAGAGTGCTTGCCTAGCACATAGGCAGTGGGTTTGATCCTCAGCACCATATATAAATAAATAAAATAAAGGTCTATTGACAACTAAAAAAATATTTTATTATTTTAGCTACACATGTAGCTAAATTTAAGAATAGATTTTTCATCTCCATATTGACTCAGTAAATTATCATACCAAACATTTTGATCAAAACCAGGTTATTGCACATAAAGTTTTGAAACTAAAATTTGAGTCAGTGCATACTGATTTCTTATTTTCAGTTTGAATTGATTTTTTACTCCAAATTTATTTTACATGATAAATTCGATATTTATTGTTCATTCTTAAACATCAATTTTTATGCCAGGCATGATAATGCATGCCTGTAATCTCCATTACTCAGAGACTGGAGCAAGAGGAGTACAAGTTGGAGGCTAGCCTCAGTCACTTATCAAGAACTTGGCACAAAATAAAAGGTAACACAAGGACTTCAGTTACGTCTTAGTGATAAAACACCCTGGGTTGAATCCCTAGGAGCAAAAAATTGATAATGTTCTGTTTGTAATAATGAGCCATTTGTAACTAACTATAAGTTCTATAAAATGTTGTGACATATTTAACTATCTCAGTTAAACAAACTTTGAGATTGTATGTTTTATTCTAATTTAATTTATGAAAAGTGTGTTATCTTTCTATGGCCATAATACCACAGACATTATTAAAATTAAATTATTATGCATCTATAAACATAGAAACAGAGAAAGAATAAGAGAGACAGAAATTTTGCAATTAAATTTTGTAGAACAGAATATTCTTATAGAGGACAATAGCACTAACATTGCAAGGCAAATATACAGAAGTTGTCCTAAAGATTCTTCCCAATATGATAAAATTAATCACAAGATATTATTTTACTTCCCCAAAGAAAAGTCAAATAAGGCAGAATGCAGACTATGTGTTTAGAGTTTTATTCAATACAACTATACTGGAATTAACTGTAAAACGGTTAAAAATATAGCCAATGCTTCAGTTTAGAGATCTAATTTTTCTATTTGAAGCTATTCAGGCGAGCGCGCTACTGCTTGAGCCACATCCCCAGCCCCTTCATACCACGTTTTATTTTAGCTTTTGTAACAAAGATATTTCAGGAATGGGTCTCAAAATTAGAAATGAATATCTGGGTTTTTTAAATTTTTTTTTTAGTTGTAGATAGACACAATATCTTTATTTATTTTTATATGGTGCTGAGGATTAACCCAAGTTCCTCACCAGGGCAAGACAAGCACTCTACCACTGAGATACAGTGCCAGCCCACAAAGAATATCTTAAGAATATCCTTTCCTCATTTGCAGAAAACTGATAATCTATCTCAGAGAAATCATACTAAGAAAGTCCTTTCTATTATGCCTCCTCTCTATACCAGGTATAATAAAAAGGACTGTCATGTTGATATATATTTATTCTCTCTCTCTCTCTCTCTCTCTCTCTCTCTCTATATATATATATATATATATATATATATATATATATATATATATATATATTTCTTAAAATATTACATAATTTTTTACTAACCTCTCAATTAGGTTACCAATTAATAGTATACATGTTGATTTACAGATTACACAATTACACAAACATTTGAGAATAACAAATCTTAGAAGGGTCTGTTTTGTGAGTTGACATTCTAAGAAAAGTATGCAGAATTTCTAAATTGAAATTATATATATAATTTCAATTTATTCATATATATATATATATATATATATATATATATATATATATATATATATATATATCAACATGTTTCTATTGGGGAAAATCGAATTCTTAAACTTTCAGACATCCATTCTATAATTTAAGGATATTTGCTTTTTGTTTTGTTAATTTTTTCAATTACTGATTTTCTTTGAAAATAATTTTCTGTCATCCTATATCACAATCATTACTGACTCTCAACAATACTACTCAAACCAAACTACTATAAAATATATCTTTCTAGGTGGGCAACCAAGAGTAAAAGGAAAATGGTGAATTCCAAAGCCCTTATTACAAACACTTTTTTTCTCAATATATATATATATATATATATATTCTCAAATATATATATATATATATATATATATATATATATATATATATTTCTCAACGTATTACATAATTTTTACTAATTATAAGTATGTAGTATGTAGTCCAAAAAGCAGCCTATGTGGCAGTCTGATATATTAAAGAGGGTCTCTGTTTATCTCAGGAAAAATAGGAAGATTTTCTGAAAATGAAGAGAGGTATGTCAGTAAGATTTTGTAGCTGTGACCAAAATATCTGATAAGAACAACTTAACAGAGGAAATATTTATTTTGATCACACAGATTCAGAGATTCAGTCCATGGTTGGAAGACTACATTGATCTGGGTCTGAAGGGTGTGGCAGAAGAAATTTTCTCAGCTCATGGCAGCTAGGAAAGAGAGAAAGAGAGGAAGAGATAGAGAGGAGCCATGGACAAGACATAGTTCAAGGCTACATCCTGGGTTAAATAGTTCCTCTAGTCAATTCCCATCTGCCTGTCTACAGTTATCATTAAGTAGTCTATTATAAATCCATCAAATATATTAATCTACTCATGTGATTTCAACTCTTATAATTACTTATTCTCTGAACATTCCTAATGTGGATAGTATGTTTGCAACACATGAGATGTTTGGGAAACACTTGCTGTTTAAACTGTACAAGAATTTACATTTTTTACAAAATTAATTTAAAAATGGCACCAAAGTTTGCATTACTTTTACATAAGGAAAGTAAGTTTCAAAGTCCCATGTTTATGGTCTACACATTTAGCATTAATAGTAAAAGTGTGGCAAAAATACAGCTATCAAAATTATGCATTTGAAAATTATGGTTAGTATAAATTAAATACCTGTTGCTTCATTCTTTTCCATTGAATGGAATAGTTTGTGTTCAATTATATTTCATTTGGGAGAAAAAAGAAATATTTTAATGTAGAGTAGACATAAATATCATACATTTTCAATTTGGATTTTTTTTTTTAATTTTAAGCATTCTAAGGCCACATATACTGGACTGAGATTTTCACAGTAGTTAAAAAAATGCGTGGAAAACTGCGATTAATTCAATTAGGTAGAGCCACAACTCCATTTCAGTGAGCATGTTATATGATTTGTCTAATACTTTGGAGGTTCCAAATAATGCAACAGATTCCTAGATATCCACCGTATATAAAGCATTCCTTAATGATTTGAGTAGCACTGTGAGCTTTATAAGGTTTGGGAGAATTATAGTCTTCGGGGAATGATGTAAACAAATTATAGGCAAATTTAAGCAAACTATTTCATGAAAATGATGTGGAAAAGGGAAAAATGTTTTTTGGGAACATTTGAGAAGAGATGAATTAATTGTAGGCCAAGGAGAAAATCTTCTGAGAAGCTTTATGAAACATGTATATTTAGTTATATCTTTTTCACTAATATTGTGCATTTCATGTATAATTTTTGATTTATTTCTTACATCTGAATACAAAAGAGAAATATACCTTTAAAATTTATTACAAAAAGAAAGTCAAGTTGAAACATTGGATATGGAAGGGAAAATTGCCTATAAAATGTGATCAATTTCTCCATTCTCACACAAGTAAAGTATATCTAATTCCTAGATAACTAATTCTCAGTTTGTTTTTGAAAAGATATTTGAAACTGATATGATTAACAACCTATAGATTAATTTTTTTAAAGAGAGAGAGAAATCTTTAATATTTATTTTTTAGTATTCGGCGGACACAACATCTTTGTTTGTATGTGGTGCTGAGGATCGAACCTGGGCCGCACGCATGCCAGGCCAGCATGCTACTGCTTGAGCCACATCCCCAGCCGCCTGTAGATTAAATTTAACTACAACTTCTCTACATTTCTTGAATCCTGTTTCCTATTACACTTTCCCCATAAATTAACCATTTCATCATCAAAACCTGTTTTGTTGGTCCTTAGGAGAAAAATGCCCCAAAGTTTAAACACACTCAGAAAGAAAGGTCAGAAAACGAAGCTTTAATAGATTCAACATAAAAGAAGAAATAGTTTCCTCTTCCTCTCCCATAAAAATGATGATAACTATAATATTATGGAGAACATAGTATAGTTTTAAGATCTGAATGACTTTTAAAAAATTATTCTAATTAGTTATGCGTGAGAGTAAATGCATTTTGATGCATTGTACATAAATGGAATATAACTTCTCATTCTTCTCATGATGTAGAATAACACCAATCATGTAAACATATATACACATAGGGTAATAATGTCCCAACCATTCTACTATCCTTTCTATCTTTATACCACCTCCCCTCCCTTCACTCCCCTCTGCCTGAACTGAACTACCTCTATTTTTCCTTAGCTTCCCCCTTATTGTGAATTAGCATACACATATCACAGAAAAGTTTTGGCCTTTGGTTTGGAGAATTGGCTTATTTCACTTAGAATGTTATTCTCCAGCTCCATTCATTTAACAGAAAATGCCATAATTTCATACTTTTTAAAATTTTTTATCTGTGTTAATTAGTTATACAGGATAGTAGAATGCATTTATGCACTTTGATATATCATACATAGATGGGATATAATTTCTCATTTTTCTGAGTGTACATGTTTAGAATCATATTGGTCATGTAGTCACATACAGTGATAATGTCTGTTTCACTCTACTATCTTTCCTATCCCCATATCCTCTCCTTCCCCTCCCATAACTTCCTTCTACCTAACCTAAGGTAATACTATTCTTCCCTAGTGCCCATGCTTTATTATAAATAAACATCTGCATACTAGAGAAAACATTTGGCCATTGGTTTTGTGAGATTGGCTTATTTTTCTTAGCATGATATTCTCCAACTCCAACCATTTATTGGCAAATTCCATAATTTCACTCTTCTTTAAAAAAGGAGCAATATTCCATTGAGTATATATACCACATTTTCTTTATCCATTCATCAGTTGAGGGATACCTAGGTTGGTACCATAGTCTAGCTATTGTGAATTGAGCTGCTTTAAACATTGACGTGGCTGTGTCACCATAGTCTGCTGATTTTAGTTCCTTTGGGTATAAACCAAGGAGTGGGATGCCTAGGTCAAATGGTAGTTCCATTCCAAGTTTTCTGAGGGATCTGCATACTGCTTTCCATATTGGTTGCACCAATTTGCAGTCCCACCAGCAATATACATGTGTAACTTTTTCACCACATCCTCACCAACATTTATTGTTGCCTATATTCCTGATGATTCCCATTTAAAAGGAGATAAAATCTTAGAGTACCTTTGATTTGCATTTCTCTAATTGCTAGAGATGTTGAACACTTTTTCATATATTTGTTAATCAATTGTATTTCTTCTTCTGTGAACTGTCTGTTCATTCCTTAGCCCATTTATTGTTTTTATTTTTTTGGTGTTGAGTTTTTTGAGTTATCTATATATGTTGGGACCTCTGCTGACCATGGAAGTGCAATCACTGGGGAAAAAGAAATCCCCAGTCTTGTGATTCTGGCTTTGTGATTCTCCATGTACATGACAGTTAGAGCTTGAGAAATGGCTTCCATATACGTGCCTGAACGGCCCCAAGATATGGCTTCTGCAAACACAAAGAATAACTCCCCAGCAACGGGGCACACATACCTAATGGGGTATTGTTTCTGTAACTGGGGTAACAGGGCTCTGTTTCTGTAACTGGGGTAACGGGGCTCTGTTTCTGTAACTGGGGTAACGGGGCTCTGTTTCTGTAACTGGGGTGCCTAGGCTACCCCAACCTGGAGGACTCTCCGATCTCTGATTGTCCCCTGCCTTTGCCCACCCCCCCACCTTCTCCTTTCTCTATATAAGTCCTCTCCCTCCACAATAAACTGAGTTGCTGCGCCATCTCGGTTGACTCAACTCCCAACTCGGTGTGATTTTTGCCAGGTAGGGTGGCGGGCCTGGTCGCGACACTCACCCTCTCGCTCAGCCCGGAGACACTCAGGTAGCTGGTCTAGTGATTCTCCTCAACCTCTGTCGGAAGGGCGGTTCTGACATATATATCTTACAGATTAATGCTTTATCAGATGGGCATGTGATAAAGATTTTCTCCCAATCAGTAGCTTCTCTCCTCATGTTATTCATTGTTTCCTTTACTGAGAGGAAGCTTTTTAATTTGAATCCATTCCATTTATTGATACTTGATTTTACTTCTTGTGCTTTAGGAGTCTTGTTAAGGAAGTCAGATCCTAGGCCGATGTGGTGCAGATTTTGGCCTATTTTTTCTTCTATTAGGCACAGGGTCTCTGTTATAGTGCCTAAGTCTTTGATCCACTGTGAGTTGATTTTTGTGCAGGATGAGAGAAATTTAATTTCATTTTGCTACATATAGATTTCCAGTTTTGCCAGCACCATTTGTTGAATAGGCTATCTTTTATCCAGTGAATATTTGTGGCACCCTTGTCTAGTATGGAATAACCATGTTTATGTGGGTTTTTATCTGTGTCATCTATTCTGTACTATTGGTCTACAACTCTCTTTTGGTGCCAATACCATGCCATTTTGTTATTACAGCTCTGTAATGTAGTTTAAGGTCTGGTATTGTGATGTCTCCTGCTTCACTTTTCTTGCTAAGGATTACTTTAGCTATTCTAGGTCTCTTATTATTCCAAATAAATTTCATGATTTCTTTTTCTATTTCTATAAAGAATGTCATTGGGATTTAATAGGAATTTCGTTAAATCTGTATAACACTTTTGGTAGTATGGCCACTTTGACAATATTAATTCTGTCTATCCTGGAGCATGGGAGATCTTTCCATCTTCTGAGGTTTTCTTCAATTTCTTTCTTTAGTGTTCTGTAGTTTTCATTGTAGAGGCCTTTCACCTCTTTTGTTAGATTGATTCCCAGGTAATTTATTTTTTAAGGCTATTGTTAATGGAGTAGTTTTTCTATTTTTTTTTCTTTCAGTGGATTCATCACTGATGTATAAGAATGCATTTGATTTATGGGTGTTGATTATGTATCCTGCTACTTTGCTGAATTCATTTATTAGTTCTAGAAGTTTTCTGGTGGAAATTTTTGGATCTTCTAGATATAGAATCATGTCATCAGCAAATAGTGATAATTTGAGTAATTATTTACCTATTTGTATCCCTTTAATTTCTTTCTTTTATCTAATTGTGGCTAGATTTTCAAGAATGAAGTTCAATAGAAGTAATGAAAGAGGACATCCTTGTCTTGTTCCAATTTTTATCAGAAATTATTTCACTTTTTCTCCATTTAGAATGTTGCTGGCCTTGTGTTTAGTATATATAGCTTTTACAATGTTGAGGTATGATCCTACTATCCCTAGTTTTTCTAGCGTTTTGAACATGAAGGTGTGCTGTATTTTGTCAAATGCTTTTTCTGCATCTATTGAGATGATCATATGATTATTGTTTTTAAGTCTATTAATATGATTTATTATGTTTATTGATTTCTGTATGTTGAACCATCCCTACATCCCTGGAATGAATTGCACTTGATTGTGGTGCACTATCTTTTTAATATGTTTTTGGACACAATTTTCCAGAATTTTCTTAAGATTCTTTGCATCTATATTCATCAGGGATATTTGTCTGAAATTTTCTTTCCTTGATGTGTCTTTGTCTGGTTTTGTTATCAGGGTGATATTAGCCTGATAGAATTAGTTTGGAAGGTTTCCCTTCTTTTTTATCTCATGAAATATTTTTAGGAGTATTGGTGTTCATTCTTCTTTGCAAGTCTTGTAGAACTTGACTGAGAATCTATCTGGTCCTAGGCTTTTCTTGTTTGTAGGCTTATAATGACATTTTCTATTTCATTACTTGAAATTGATCTGTTTAAATCATGTATGACCTCCTCATTCAGTTTTCATAGATCATGTCTCTAGAAATTTGTCAATATCTTTCATAATTTATATTTTATTAGAGTACAAATTTTCAAAATAGTTTTTTATTATCTTCTGTGTTTCAGACATATTTTCTTCTTCATTTTGTATTTTAGTAATTTGTTTTTTCTCTCCTTTTTTCTTTCCTACAATGACCAGGGGTTTATCTATTTTATTTGTTTTTTCAAATAACCAACTTTTTGTTTTGTCAATTTGCTCAATTGTTTATTTTGTTTTGATTTCATTGATTTCAGCTCTAATTTTAATGATTTTAAGGCCAAGTAATATTCCACTCTGTGTATATATATATATATATATATATATATATATATATATCACATTTTCTTTATCCATTCACCTGTTGAAGGGCACATAGTTAGTTCCATAATTTAGCTACAGTGAATTGAGCTGCTGATTTTAAGTTTGGGGGTATAAAACATTGGGATATCTGAGTCAAATGGTGGTTCCATTCCAAGTTTTCTGAGGGATCTCCATACTGCTTTCCAGAGTGGTTGCACCAATTTGCAGTCCCACCAGCAATGTATGAGTGTACCTTTTCCCCCACATCCTCACAAACATTTATTTTTACTTGTATTCTTGATAATTGCTGTTCGCACTGGAATGAGATAAAATTTTAGAGTAGTTTTGATTTTTATTTGTCTACTTGCTAGAGATGATGAATGCTTTTTCATATATTTGTTGATTGATTGCATTTCTATTATATTTCTTTTTCTGTGAAGTGTCTGCTCAGTTCCTTATCCTATTTATGGATTTTTTTTGGTCTTAAGTTTTATGAGTTCTTTTTATATCCTGGAAGCTAATGCTCTATTTGAGGTGCATGCGGTAAAGACTTTCTCCTTCTGTTGGTTCCTCTCTTCACTTTATTGATTGTTTTCTTTGCTTAAAAGAAGCTTTTTAGTTTGAATCCATCCTATTTATTGATTCTTGATTTTATTTTTGTGCTTTAGGAGTGTTTTTAAAGAAGTCAGTTCCTAATCCAACATGGTGAGGATTTGGGCCTGCTTTTTCTTCTGTTAGGCTCAAGGTCTAGTGCCTAAGTGTTTGATCCATTTTGAGTTGGGTTTTGTGAAGAGTGAGAAATAGGAGTTTAACTTCATTTTATTATATATGGATTTCCAGTTTTCCCAGAAGCATTGTTGAATAGGCTATCTTTTCTCTAATGAATTTTTTTTACACCTTTGTCTAGTATAAGATAACTATTTATGTGGGTGTGTCTCTGTGTCTTCTGTTCTGTCCCATTGGTCTACATGTCTATTTTTGTGCCAATACCATGTCATTTAATTTTATTAATAGACTATAATATCTTTCAATCAGTACAAAGTGTATCTTAGAATTTTACCATAATTTAAATGGAAGTAAGAAATGTTACATTCTAGTCAATTACATTATAACCTTTCTACTTTTGATAATGACTATTCAACAGAAAAAAATATCAACATAGATTTTTAAAAGTAAGAGAACCAAAGAGACATATTTCTATATTTTATATACATTATCAAATACCCTAAAAGAAGTATCCCTAGAATAAAGGGGACTCACATTCTTGTATTTAATAAAATATTTTAAGGAGGCATCTTTTTTTTCATTCTATGCACATCATCCTTTTGATCAAAGTTGTTCTTTCATGTAACTTTGCACATAAAAAATATGCATATATTACCAATACTAGTTGTCACCAATTCATGTCATCTAGAGTAAATAAATCAGCATTCTGGTTTTCCAGGCAATGTCATATGAATTTCAGATACATTATTTTTCAGTAAAAAAAAAGCTGAAAATTAAACATCAGATTCCTAGGAGGCAATATATTCCAATGGTTTAGAGAACTTATTTCATGTGGGCAAGATATTTTAATGTTTTAAAACATTGAATCCTAAGAGCCTACAAATTTTAGGTTTCAGGAAATACACTTTAAGTGATGAATCAATCACTTAATAAGTGAAAATCATGGGAATAAATTTCCTCTTAATATATTATAATCTTGTGAGACCTTGGGAAAATTAATTGCCTTGTTTAGACTCCATTTCTTCAACTGAAAAAAAAATTCTGCGCAGTCTTTAATGAAATGCTTTGTGTAACGTATGAAATTGTGAGAGCATATAGTAATTACATTTAAAATTCTAGTTAATGCCTTTACTGGTAAAAGTAGCAGTAGTTGTGGTAAGTTAGTAGTGGCATTATAAGCAATGAACTACAGAGCTGCTGCCATTCCCAGAGGCCCAATTTAGTAACTAATCATATTGTTACCAAAACTCTTCTAATCCAGTAGTTTTACCATGACCAACATCCACATAATTACTATTTAGCCTGCATAAATTATACTACTAATGGCATTGGGAAGTATATCACCTTTGTGAGCAAAAGCTACAATCATTTAATTATTCTTGAATCCAATTGAGAAGTGTGTTCTGACTATTTTCTCAGTTCCTAGCTAGGAATCCTCTCAAACTTACTGTAGAATAAATCTAACATTTTTCATTCTCTAATTTCATCAATGTTCAATGTAGAATACTTATCCTTTAGAATTGTGAAGTATTTGTGAAATTATACAGGAAATATGCTTGACAGCATTGTTGTGACTTAGGAAACTTGCCACAAATATCAATCACTAGTTGTTTTGAGGTATGATAGAATATGAAATAGGTTTAATGAGATATAAAGGAAGCATAAGGAAATAAAATTTTAATTTACAATTTCTGCATACTTTTCTTGACATGTCAACTCATTAAAACAGTCTCTTCTAAGATCTGTTATTCTCAAATGTTTGTGTAATCTGTAAATATACATGTGTGCTATTAATTGGTAACCTAATTAAAAAATTAGTAAAAATTATATAATATTGAGAAACCTATATTTTAGGTAACTCCCAAACATTATATATTTATCATACAATCAAGATCAAATAATCCTAAGGATCCTGAGGATGACCAGACCACCATAAACCATCTTGAGATCAGTCTTGTGACCTCATTCCTATGTATCTTCCCAAAACTATCCCTCAGCATTTTTGGTTTTTTTTTTTTTTTTTTTTAGGAAAAGAGCAGTGAACCCTCAGAATATTTCTCATTCCTTTGAGAGTGCCCACATTCTCCCCTTGAACATTTAACTATTTTTCCTAAAACAAAAAAAATGGAAAAGAAAAGTTAAAAGAAAGAAAGATAAAAAAAGAAGCTTTGGCTGGAGTTATAACAGTGATAGAGAGCTTGAATGGCATGTGTGAGGCATTGGGTTTGATTCTCAGAACCACATATATATAAATAAAATAAAAGTCCATTGACAACTAAAACATATTTTTAAAAATTCTATGCCTATGAATAACATATTGAAATTATTTTCTTTTATGTAAGACAAGAATGTTGCTAGTCCTGAGTTGTGTTCCCTCTTCTCTCTGGCCAATCTTTGGACCTTCCTAAACTAGTAAATAGTTTTCCCACTTTAGAAACTAAGAGCTACAATAAGTCATTAATTTGCTCAACATCTTTGAGTAAATAAGTGGAATAATCCGAATGAAAACACATGTATATATATTTGTTAGAGTCTGTAAACAAGTCAAAATAACACCTGGCATTTTGCCAGGGGAATGTTAGAGTTCGTAAACAAGTCTGGATGGTGCCTGGCAAAATGCCAGAGGGAGTAATTTGAGAAGTAACAAAAGCAAGCCATTAAGTGTGGAGATTCCTTATTGGTTGACTGATGTATCTAGTTTATGCTAATTAGATAAGCTATGTGGAATGTATAAATACTGCTCCTGTCCTGCAATAAATGGCTCCTACTCCTGCTGTATCAACGTACACAAGTTATTCGTCACCCCCCCCCCCCCCGGTTATTTTGCTGCAGCCGGACTGCGGCATATATTTAGCATCTTTTCACAATTATATTTTTTCCTTTTATACTAACTTCCCCTATAAAGAACACAGATATTACTTACTTCAAATTGAGGTGTTAGTTGCTTGGTGCATTTCCTCAGGAAAAAAAAAAAAAAAACTGCAAAAATACTTCCAAAGCAATACTAGTAATTTACCCTACTGTAAAAATACATAATGATGTAGTTTTTCCACATGCTTTGAAATATTATAGATTTTCAATGTGTGGTTGTTAATGTTGTTTTGTTTTGTTTAATCCTTCTTTTCATGATGTGCTATTTTACTCTTATAATAAATAGTTTTAATAATATTTTATTCTGGTGTGTGGCATGTCTTTTCCTCATTGTAACATTGCCTTTTAGTAAAAAAAAAGTTTTATATTTTATGTATTACCATTTTTCATTTATTGAGATTATATTGAGATGTATCTGCCTAATCCCAAATCACAAGGCTTATTTCCTGTATTTACTGCTAGAATTTTTTAAGCTGAGAATTCTATTAGTTAATTTTACAGTTTTAGTAGACAGAAGTTCTGAAATTTCAAAAAAAAAAAAAAAACATTTAAAAGCACATAACTAAGCGGCCAAGTCAATATTTGAAGCCAATGGTGGTTATAATACTACATGTGCATTGCTGTATTCCCCATCATTTATCAATGTATTATACATTTACAACTCATAAAATTATACTTAACAGCTTTAGAAAAAAATCTAGACAACACAAATTAAACCTTCTGAAATCTGCAGTCCTATGAGTTTTAGTAAATATGTAGAGTTGTGCAGTTATAATTGAAATGTTTTAGAACATTTACATAATCTTAAAAGATTGTCTTTTGGTCTTTGACACTCAACCATCTTTTGATTCCTAGTCCCAGAAAACAACTTATATTTTTTCTGTCTCCAAAATTTACATTTTCTAGAAATATTTTATAAAAGGTATGTAAATAAAAAGATAATCTGTTATGTAAACAAATCACATGCAATCTTTTGTGTCAAATTTTTTAAACATGATCTTTTTGAAGTTCATTCATGTTGTTTTTTTGTATCAGTATTTTATACTAATTCAATGCTGAGTAATATTTTTGTATTTACACTATAACTTCTTTATTCATTCACCTACTGATGAATAAATTTTGTATATTGTAGTCATGTGCTAATATGAATAAATCTTCTATAAGCATTTTTCTACACATCTGTGTCAGCATATGTGTTCTGTGTAGTAAATATCTGGGAGTAGAACTGCTAGGCACTATACATGGATACTTAACTTTATAACAAATAAACAAATTTTGGAAATATTTGAGTTATTGTATTTTATCTATTATGTATTCCCAAATACTCACATGTGAGACAATGCAAGAAGATTTAGGAGTGAGTTGATTGGGTTATGAGAGCCTCATCTCAATAATTGAATTAATCCTTTTATAGGTATTAACTGAGTAGTAACTGAAGGCATGTAGGCTGTAGCTGGAGAAGGTAGGTCACTGGTTATGTGTCTTTGGGGTCTATATTTTGTCTTTTTTTTTTTTTTTGACTAGAGCTCTATCTCCCACTCTACTTCCTGGCATCATGTTTCCAGCTGCTTTCCTCCACCACATTCTTCTGCCCTGAGCCCTGAGAAATGGAGTCCACCATTATGAATTGAGTCCTTGGAAACTGTGAGCTCCCAAATAAACTTTTCTTTCTCTAGAATTGTTCACTTCAGGTCTTTTGGTCACATTAGAAAAAGAAAATGACTAAAAGAGTTATATTTAAGATTCTCACTATCAAGGTATAAAGATTCCAGTTTTCTAATTAGTCCATTCACATCTTTAATGGCATTTTGGTATTGGGTATTATGAGATTTCTTTAATTTGTAGATTTGTATTCACTTCCCTGATAACAAATGACAATGAAAAAATATTCAAGTTTATCATCAATCTTACTTCTTACAAGCGTACATTGAAATTATTTACCCAGTTTTACTTCATTATATATGAAATATTTCTTCACCTCATCATGCCTTTCAAAAAACATATTATGCATAGACAAGCTATGGAACCAACCTAGATGGCCCTCAAGAAATGAACAGATAAAGAAAATGTGGTGTGTATATGTATGTATGTGTGTGTATGTATGTGCATATATATATATATATATATATATATATATATATGTATGCATACATGTATATATATGTGTGTATACATACATATACATATATATACACATATACAAACATGTATGCATACATATATATATACACACATATATAAGTGTATATATACATATATATGTATGTGTATACATAGATAGATAGATACACACACACACACACGCACACAATGGAACAATAGAGTATTAGTCATTAATCAGTGACTTTATGGCATTTACCAGAAAATTCATGGAATTAGAGAATGTTATTCTAAGTGAAATAAACCAGTTTCCTAAAGTCAAAGGTTGAATGTTTTCTTTGACACATAAGCTAATCCAAAGTAAGTGTGGGGGTACGTGAAAGAGAGAGAAAAAGGGAAAAAAAGAGAGGGAATGATATAAAAATACAGGAAATATTAGCAGAATAGATGAAGGAGATTGAGGGGAGGAAGGAGGGATGAGAGAAGGGAAGAACAATAGAATGAATCTGACTGAAATTTTATAGGTACATTTATGAATGTAGCATGGTAAATACCAATATCATATATATCCACAAAACAAAAATAAAAAAATAAATAAATAAATTGAAGAAAGACAAGTAAAGCAGAAGAAGGAAAGCAAGGGTAAGGAGGAAGGAGGAAGGGGAATTGCTGTGGACTGAATTAGAACGAATTATAATTCACGCTTTTGTGATTATGTCAAAATGTATTCTAATGTTGTATATAACTGAAAATAATCGATTAAAGAATTGTGACTCATCAGACATGTTATTTAAAAATATTTATCCCATTAAATGGCTTATGTTTTTATTCTCTTGATAGTGTCTCCTAAAAAGTAGAAATTTCTAATTTTATTGATGTCTAAATTTTATTCTTTTTTAATACATTTTAGTCTTCATAAGAACACTTGGCCTAGCAAAAGATCACATAGACTTCTATTATATTTTCTTCAGAATTATTTATAATTTTATTTTATATGTAAAATAAATTTTATTGTGTTTATTTGAGACTTAAAACACAATGTTATGGGGTACATGAAGGAGTAGTTTTTAATACAGTGAACCACATTAACATATGCATCAGTTTCCACACTTCTTTGTTTATACAAGATCAAATAAAATCTATTTATGTAGCAAAATTTTTTCAGTAATACAATTTTATTAACTATAGTCGTTAGGTTGCACATTCTGAACTTGTTCACCCTACACCCTTCTATTTTGTATTGTTTCAAATAAACCTCATTTCCCTCCCCTTTCTTGCCACCCCTAAAAACCACTATTTTATTCTGTAACTCTGTACTTACATTTCTCTCTTTTTGTTCTCTTAGGTTTTGATTATAAGGAAATAAAATAATTTTCTTTCAGTGACTGTCTTATTTTACTTAGCATAATGTTATCCAGGTTCATCTGTGAAATAGCAAATGTCAGAATCTCATTATTCTTAAGGCTCTGCACTGGAATGAAAATAATCAATAAAATGTAAAAACAACTTATGAATTAAGAAAATATTTGCAAAAAATATATAGGAAAAGCCTGGTGTGGTGGCACACACCTGTAATCCCAGTGGAGGATGAAGCAGGAGAATTGTAGATTCAAAATCAGCCTCAGCAAAAGTGAGACACTAAGCAACTCAGTGAGACCTGTCTCTAAATAAAATACAAAATAGGACTGGAGATGTGGCTCAGTGGTCAAGTGCCCCTTAGTTCAATCCCCAATACTAAAAAAAACATTATATATATATATATATATATATATATATAGATAGATAGATAGATAGATAGATAGATAGATATAGATATAGATATAGATAGATATAGATATATATATATATATATATATATATATATACACACAAACGTACATACATACATATATATGATAATGAGTTGATTATACAAAATTTATTTTAAAAATTATATTAGTAGCAGAAAAATAAACAGATTAAATAATAGATACAACTGTTTATCATTGTCTGTCTGAGCAGACATTACTCCAAAGAAGACATAAATACAGGTGACAATCTATGAAAAAGTGTCCAACATGTTTAATCATCAAGGAAATGGAAAAAAAAATAAGCCACTCTGAGATTTTAGTTCTGACGCTTATCATTTATATTCTGCTTCTGAATTTGCTAATAGCTTGTTATTGTTTTCTTAAGACCATGAGATGTATCATTAGGCATTTATTAGTGGATTATTTTTTATGTGTGCATTTATAACTATAAACTTTTCTATAAAATTGCCCTTACCCTGTCCCAGATATTTTGGTATATTGTATTTCTATTCTGTTTTTATTATAAGAAAATTTCTAATCTTTATATTAGTGCATCATATTTATCCATAATAGTGAGGTTAGTTTTTACATAATCATATGTGCATGGGATATAATTTAGTCCATTTCATTTCCCAGTACTTCCTCTTTTAATTTCCATATCTCTACCAGTTCCCCTTCCTCTACAATATGGCTCTTAATTTTATTCATTTATCATTTATTTAATTAGTTTTATAAAATTTACATACAGATGAAATTCACTGCACTTTATTAATGTATGTACAGAGCATAATCTGCAGAATTTTGGATCCTTCATTTTCTATCCTTCATTTCTTGGCCATTGTACAATACTCTACTCCACTGTTCTTCCTCTGTTATCATGGAATACCCCCACAATTGTTTTCCTTGTTTTACTCCAACTTCTTCATATGACAGAAAACATTTGACCCTTGAATTTCAGAGACTGACATTCTTTACTTAGTGTGATATTCTCTAGTTCCATCTATTGTTCAGCAAAACCATGATTTCATTTCTCTTGATGACTTGGTGCTCATTATGAAACTCATACAACATTTTATTTATTCATTCGTCTGCTGATGGAAACCTAGAATGGTTCCCTAACTTGACTATTGGGAATTACACTGCTCTTATAATTGATATACATTTTTCTTATAGTATACTGAATTTGTTCTTTGGGATAAATACTTAGGAGTGAAAGAGTTGTATCATATCATATTTCCAATCCTAATCTTTTGTGAAATCTCTGTACTGCTTTGCAAAGAGATTGCTGTTTGTAGTCTGACCAACAAATTATGCCTGTACATTTTTATCCACATTCTTGCCATTTTTTGTGTTCTTGATGATTTCCATTTTAACTTAAGATGGCAATGAGATGAAATGGAGATTAAATATGAATGCAGTTTTGATTTTCATTTCCCTGGTTTCTTGGGATGTTGAATGTTTCATATATTTGTTGGCCATTCATAAATTTTTGAGAAATATATGTTTAAATTATGTGCACATTTATTGACTGGATTTTATATTTTTGGAGGGGTTGATTTTTTTTATATTTCTTTATATATGGTGGATATGAATTATCATCTGGAAGAGTCCTTGGCAAATATTTTCTCCCATTTACTAAGCTCCCTCTTCACAATCAATTGTTTTCTTTGCTGTTCAGAATGTCTTTTAAATTTTTATGTCATCCAGTACATTGATTTATACTATTATTTCTCAAGCTTTTTTCTTAAAAAAGCCAATGCCTATACCAGTATGATGGAGTATTGACCTTATGTTTTATTCTAGCAGTTACAAAGTTTTTGGTTAAATTTCCTGGTTTTTCATTCACAATGATTTGTATTTTGTGCAGGATAAAATATTAAAAATAGAAATATAGTCCTATATCCTATTATTCTATATATGGGTATCCCATTTTCACAGCACCATTTATTAAAAATATTATCTTTTTTTGCAAAATATAATTATGACAACTTTGTCAACTGTCAGATGACTGTTATCTATGTGAGTTTGTTTCTGTGCATTCTATTCTATTCCTTTGATCTTTGTGTCTATTCAATGCCAACACCATACTGTTTTATTACTGTATATCTGTAGTGTAATTTAAGATTAAGCATTGTGATGCTTCCAGCATTGCTCTTCTTGATCAGTATTTTAAATTCTATATTGGGACATTCATATTTCAAAATGAATTTTAAGACTTTTTATACTTTTGTGAAGAATGTCATTGGTGTTTATTTGTGGGTTGCATGTAATGTGTATAACAAATTTTTTAGTAAAGCCAGTTTGAAAATATTGATTTTGCTTATTCAAGAACATTGGAGTTACTTCCATCTTCTTTGATTCTTTTTTCAATGATGAATAGTTTTCTTAGCAGAAATTCTTTATTTCTTTGGTTAGATTTATTTTTTTTTTCGTTAAGTATTTGTGAAATGGGGAGTGGGATTGTGGCTCAGACGTAGAGTGCTTGCCTAGCACATGTGAGGCACTGGGTTCGATCCTCAGCACCACATAAAAATGAAATAAAGATTTAAATAAAGAATTTGTGAATTGGATAGTTTTTCTGATTTCTTTCTCAGAAGATTTATTTTTGAAATATAGAAATGCTATTGATTTTGGTATATTAATCTTCTATCCTCCTACTTTGATAAAATTGTTTATCAGCTCTATAAATCTTCTTGTGAAGCTTTTTATGTTCTCTATTTGTAGGATCATGTTACCAGCTAGCAGATCATTTGATTATACTTTTCCGATTTTTAATCTCTTTAATTTCACTTTTATTTGACGGATATTCAATATTAATGGGTATAGTGGACATCCTTGTCTTTTTCTCATTTTGTAAGAAGTATTTTAAATTTTGCTCCATTCAGTATATTTTTGTAATTTTATTTGTGTATAGCCTTTATAACGTAGAAGTAAGTTCTTTCCTTCCTTAGTTTCTCCATTATTATTAACATAAATGGGTGCTTGATTTTTCAAAGGCTTTTTCTATATCAATTTAGATGATCAACTGATTCTTGCCTTTCATTTTATTTATGTGGTGAACTGTATTTATTAATTTGTGTATGTTAAACCAACTTTTTCATCCCTGGAAAAAATCCACACAGTAATGATGTACTGTCTTTCTAATGTGTTAATAAGTGTAGTTTGCTAATATTTTATTAAAGATTTAGCTTCTATGTTAATCAAGGTTATTGTTCTCTACTTTCTTTGAAGTTCCCTTTTCTAGTTTTAGGGTTAGGGACAATTTGAGGAGGATATGTGTGTGTGTGTGTGTGTGTGTGTGTGTATATATATATATATATATATATATATATATTTTTTTTTTTTTTTAACATGTCTGCTAGTACCCAGCTCAGAATCCAAAAGGTCATGAAACTTTCTTTATTAGAAAGTTCTTAATTGTGATGTTAACCCCATCGCTTGATATTAGTCTTGTTATATTATAGATGTAAGGTGTCCCCCCAAACTCATGTGTGAGACAACAGAAGAAAGTTTGGAGGTGAAGTGATCAGATTATTAGAAAATGAATCTATTCAGTGCATTAATCTTTGGATAGAGATTAACTGGGTGGTACCTGTGAGCAGGTAGGGTGGGGCTGGTGGAGGTGGGACTATGAGGGATTATGAACTTGAGGTTTACATTTTTTCTGTGGTGAGAGGAGCTACCTCTTCTTCCCCTCTCCTCTGCTTCCTGGTGCCATGTTTCCCCTGCCACACCCTTCAGCCAGGATGTTCTGCCTCCCCTCTAGCCCAGAGCAATTGACTCAAACTTCTGAAGTTGTGAGCCCCTAAATAAACTTTCTTCCTCTAAAATTGTTCTGCTCCAGTCTTTTAGTCACAGCAATGGGAAAAGCTGACTAAAACAATTCTGTTTATTTAAGTATTTTCATGGTTCAATTTGAATAGTTGATAGGAGGATTGAAATTTTTCATCTTCTAATTTTCCAAGATTTGTGATATAAATTTTCAGGGTAGTTTTTAATTGTCTTGTAGTTTTCATAGTATTTGTACTAAAATGTTCTTTTTCCTCTCTAGCTTTATTAATCTGGTCTATTCTCTCTTATTTTAGTTAGGAGTTTATCAATCTTGTTTATCTTTTAAAAGAATCTCTTTGTTGCATTGATTTTATTGCTTTTCTATTCTCAACTTCATTAATTTGGGCTCTGATCTTAATTATTTCCTGTCTTCTACTGATTTTGTAATTATTTTGGTATCAATTTTCTAAGGCCATACTATGTAACATTAGATTATTTATTTTAAAATTTTGCTTTTTATAAAGGTGATCAATGCTAAACTTAACTCTTAGAATTGCCTTTCTACTCTCCAAAAGATTTTGGTATGCTGTGTTTCTGTTCTTATTTGTATAATTTTTAAATTTTTTTTCAATTAAGATCACAGATTGTTTCTTTTGCTGAGAAGTAACATTTTAGTTTGAGACCTTCCCATTTATTGATTCTTGATTTTAATTCTTGTGCTATTGGATTTCTATTAAAAAGTTGGGAACTAGTTTCACATAAAGAAGATTAAAAACTACTTTTTCTTCTAATAGATGCAGAGTCTTTGGTTTAATTCCTAGGTCCTTGATCCACTTTGAGTTGAGTTTTGTGCATGGAGAGAGATAGGGGTTTAATTTCGTTTTGTTCCATACGAATTTCCAGTTTTCTTGGCAACCCTCACACATCAGATAGAGCACTAATCTTTAGGGTATACAAAGAACTCAAAAAGCTAAGCACCAAAAAAATGAGTAACCCAATCAATAAATGGGCCAAGGACATGAACAGACACAATCAATCAACAAATATATGAAAAAAAAAATGTTCATCATCTCTAGCAATTAGAGAAATGCAAATCAAAACTACTCTATCATCTCACTCCAGTCAGAATGGCAGCTATTATGAAGAGAAACAATAATAAGTGTTGGCAAGGATGTGGGGGGAAAGGCATACTCATACATTGGTGGTGGGACTGCAAATTGGTGTAGCTAATATGGAAAGCAGTATGGAGATTCCTTGGAAAACTGGGAATGGAACCACCATTTGACCCAGGTCTCCTCGGTCTATACCCAAAGGACTTAAAAACAGCATACTATAAGGCCACAGCCATATCAATGCTTATAGCAACACAATTCACAATAGCTAAACTGTGGAACCAAACTAGATGCCCTTAAGTAGATAAATGGATTTAAAAAACGTGACATTTATACACAATGGAATATTACTCAGCAATAAAAGAGAATAAAATCATGGCATTTTCAGGTAAATGGATGGAGTTATAGAAGATAATATAAGTGAAGTTAGGCAATACCAAAAAACAAATGCTGAATGTTTTCTCTGATGTAAGGTGACTGACTTATAGTGGGGTAGGGAGGTGGAGCATGGGAGGAATAGAGAAACTCTAGATAGGGCAGACCTTGGAAGGGAAAGGGTGGGGGCAAGGGGTTAGCAATGATAGTGGAATGTGATGGACATCATTATCCAAAGTACATGTATGAAGACACAGAGCACTCCTAGGCACATTCCCACCCTGCTAAGTTGTTTATCTACAAATAACAGGAGAGATCTGCTGCACCTGGTGTCCCTGACTCAGTCAGGCTAGGTGGGGACCCATAGCAACCCCCTAGCAGCTACCAATCAGCATGAGACAGGGAAATACCCGGGATGCCAGATGACCCTCCCAGTAGTTTATGGTGGTTGATAAAGTGTTGGGAAACCATGTAGTTCAGCATGTACACCCCTCTTGGCTTAAACCAATCAGTTCAAATGAATCCCCCTCTTGTAATAACCAAACACCCCTACCCAACTCGTTCCCGCCAGTGAATGTGCTAATCATGTTTTGGAGTTGTTTTATGATTTTCCTGTGGTGTGTGATGATTTGCTGAGATGCTAGGATGTATGTGAAGTCCCCGCCTTCCCCAAAGAGTGTATAAAACTGCTGCAAACACTGGGCTCGGGGCCTCTCAGCATCACAAGTTGCTGTGTGTGCATGCGGAGAACCAAGCTAGCTAGCAATAAACACCTCTTTACTGCTTATATCGATCTTGATCTCTGGTGGTCTTTTTTTGGGGGGGTCCCGAATTCGAGCATAACAACTGCTATTTACTTTTAGATTTATTGTTTTTCTTTTTGGTTAGTGTCTTGTGAATATAAATATTGGTAAGATTCACTGTAGTATGTATGCATGTACGTAAAAAATTTAGGCTTAATTCACTCCTCTGTCCTTCCCTTATCCTGCCTCTTCTCCCTATCCCCAATCCCCTTAATCTAGAACACCAGTATTTTTTTTCTTTCTTTCTTTCTTTTTTTCTTTTTACTAGAAACACACTCTTCACCTTCATCTTTTTCTCTACCTTATTTTGTACTAGCTTTCATATGTCAGAAAATATTTGACTTTTGGCTTTCAGAGTCTGGCATATTTTACTTAGAATAATAGTATCCAGTTCTATCCATTTATAAGCAATTTGCATAATTTTATCTTATTTATGGCTGAGTAATAATTTATTGTGTAGCACATTTTTTATCCATTCATCTAGATTGGTTTCATATCTTGAATATGGCAGATTGTGCAGCTATAAATATTGTTGTGGAGCTATCCATATAGTATTCTCATTTTAGAACTTTTGGATATATAATGAGGAGTGGGATAGCTGGATAATATGGTGGTTCCATTTCTAGTTTTGGGGAAAATCTTCATAATGCTTTCCAGAGAGGATGCACTAATTTGCACTCCCACCAACAATGTATGAGGACACCTTTTCCCCCACATCTTCAGCAAATCTTATAATTATCTGTTTTCTTTGTATTTGCCATTCTGTCTAGAGTCAGATAAAATCTCAATGTAGTTTTTTTGTTTGCATTTCCCTTAGTAATAGAGATATTGAACTATTTTTCATGAATTTGTTGGCAATTTGGTTTCTTCTTCTGAGAAGTGCCTGTATCGTCCTCTTGCCCATTTAGTAATTGAGATATTTGTTTTTATGGTGTTAATTTTTCTAGTTCCTTGAATATTCTGAAGATTAATGTCAAATTTTAAGATCAGGTGGCAAAGATCTTCTCACATTCTATAGACTCTCTCTTCATGATCTTGTTTCCCTTGATGTGTAGAGCTTTTTACTTCAACACCCTCTACTTTATTGATTTTTGGTTTTATTTCTTGTGGTTTGGAATCTTGTTAAGAAAGTTGTCTCAGGTTGAAATATTGGACCTGTATTTTCCTTTACTAGTTACAGATTTTCTGGCCTAATTCCTAGGTCTTTGATCCACTTTGAGTTGACTCTTTTTCATAGTGACTGGTAGAGGCTAAGATTCATTTTTCTACATATAGACTTAGTTTTCTCATCACCAACACAAATTGGTGTCAACATACTTTATATACAACCAGAGATATGAAAAATTGAGCTGTATGTGTGTAATAAGAATTGTAATGCATTCTGTTGTTATTTTTTAAATCAATAAGAATAATTAAATTTAATTATTTAATTAGATTCTAATAGAGAAAAAAGGGAAAATAACTTTATTGAATTGTGAAAAAATGCTACTTTTCTCTAACAAATATTCTTGGCAACTTTTTCTTGTATCAAATAACAGTATTAATGGGGGTTTATCTCTGTGTTTTCTATTCTATTCCTTTGTTCTTAATGTCAGTTTTGGTGCCAATACCATGGTATTTTGTTAGTAAACCCTATATTATATTTTGAGGTCTGGTATTGAGGTGTCTCCAGCATCACTCTTTTTGCTCATAATTGCTATGACCATTCTAGATCTCTTATATCACCAAATGAATTTTATAATTGTTTTCTCTAGTTCTCGTTGGGAAAAGTATAACGGCAGCTGCACCCTAGAGAAAAACCCCAATATGGCGCCTAACGACCTTCTCTTCCTACTTTCCCCTTTTTTTTTCCACTGGCTCAAAAAGTTCCCGCAGGTTGAACTCTCCCGCCGGCGCCAATTTCAAATCTCGCTGGCGGGGAACCTTAGCCCCAATAAGAACTAATTCCTGGGCTCCAAAACTGATATCTGGAAGAACTTGCCAATAAATGGGTGCCCTGCCATTTATCTAAGCCCTGCCATCTCTCCTTAGATCTATATAAGCACACAGCCTTTTGCAATAAAATTGGAACTCTCCCCGGCGAGTTGTCTTGCATGGAGGATTCTTTCAGTTCTGTGATGAATGTCACTGGCAATTTGACGGGAATTGCATTGAATCTGTATAGTGCTTTTATGATATGGCAATTTTAGTAATATTATTCTTGCTTAGACAAGAACATTGAATGTCATTTCATCTTCTAAGATCTTCTTAACATTTTCTCTTCAGTGTTGTATAGTTTTTATTGTAGAGGTACTTGACATCCATCATTAGATTAATTCCAAAGTATTGTATTTTATTTTGAGGTTATTGCGAATGGAATAGTTTTCCTATTTTGTTTCAGCAGCTTTGTTATTGGAGGATAGAAAGTTAATTGATTATATACATTGATCTTGTATCCTGCTACTTCATTAGATTTATTTATCAGGTTTAGAATTCTTCTGGTTGAAATTTTTTGGTCTTCTAAATATTGGATCATGTGATGGCAAACAGAGATAATTTGAGAACTTTTCCTATTTGTACTTTTTAAATTTCCTTCTCTTGCTTTATTTCTCTGGCTAGACTTACAAGGATTATGTTGAGTAGCAATGGTGTTGCTCTAGTTTTTAGAGGAAATTTTTTTTTCACTCCCATTATTTTAAATTATTTCTTACATACATGCAATAGTGGAATGCATTACATTCATAATTATCCATTCACAGCACAATTTTTCATAACTCTGTATATAATTTTATGTGTTCAGTATGATGTGGACTTTGGGTTTGACATACATAGTCTTTACAATGCTGAGGCTCATTCTTTCTATCCCTAGTTTCTCCAGTGTTTTAAAAATGATTCTGTCTTAAACTTTTTCATATGCTTTTTCTACATAAAAAATAAATAGGAGTAGCCTTTTTTCTCTTGCACAGGACTCCAGGAAGGAAAGGAGCAATCCAGGCACTCCAGTACTTCCTTTGGGAGTCTGCACAGAGAGTGGTGATCCGCATGTAAGTAGAGAGGGAAAACAAGAGCTCTGATCCAAACAGGAGGTCAGTTTGTGCCCCAAGCAGAGGAAAGAAAAAAACTCAAAGACTGTTGCTTCTGATAATTACTAAATTTAAGTTGAGGCAGTGCAAAGTTTCCTTAGTCTTATGAAGTCTAGAGATCTGTCCCCAAACTGCAGCCAAAATTTGCTGGTGGGACCCATTCAGGAGGAAAGCTGAATAGATATTCAGCAGCATAGCAGGAATGTCCACAGAACATGGGATGAGCCAGTAGAAGGCCATACCTAGAAAATACATGAGTCCCAGAAAGCTTAATGGGAAAGTGAGATCACAACTAATGGAAGGTAAGTCAAATAAGAAAGTTGGCTGGGTCCAAAGCAGCAAATAGCCACAGCATGCAACATGACCAGAGACCACAATGGGCCAGTCTTTAGATACTGTTTGTTCAATATTTCATCCATAATCAGCAGAGGGAAACAGCACCCACTGTATCCAACCTGGGCAGCAAAAGATAGAACCCAGGAAAACCAGCTGAGTCACTCTATTCTGTAGTATGGACAATACTCCAATGAGCTGTGTCAGCCAGTGAATGATTCTGCACCACAGATCACACACAGAGAACTTATAATCACAGGCCTGATGCTTGCAGACTGCCATCAGAATTTACAATACCTTGAAAAGTATCCTGTATCGGAGAGTGGGTACAAGATAACCCACAGTAATAATAACAATAGCCTAGAACACTATATCCTGATCATCAGCACAAAATAGAAAAAAAAAAAAAAAAAAAAAAAACAAAAACCACCCTACACCTGGAAAATAATAAGCCCCAGGCCCTGAGTTGACAAATCAGTACTGGCAGGTGGGAAGTCCCTAGCAACTAGGAAAATAGCTTCTGTGTCCCAGCACCTCTAGAGGGATCTAAAACCAAGGATTAAAGAACATCATCAAAACATACCAAACACAAATGAAATTTAACCTGAGATTCAACAAGAACATTCTTCTCCTTGATACTTTTTATTATTCATACCTGTAACCTCAACTTTGACCATACATCTTGATCAACAGCTTTTATATAACAGCCAACCTTGTATCTTTGATGCCAGAATTAGACAGGCAGATAGGCAAGGGTAGACCCAGAGTAAGGAGAAATTGAAATGTTAATTTCTTCGGAGCCCTTCCCCCACTTTTATCAAGATAACCTTCCCCTACTCAATCCTGCTGCTAAGGTAATAAGTCCTAGGAATTTCCCCTCACTACAGGGAGCTTTTCAGTTGTTAATTAATGTGTCCCAGGCTTCTCCATACAGCTGTTCACCCCACCCTCCATCTGTTTGTCACCTTTTGGCCATCCCACAGAGAATCTTCTGGGCCTAGTCACATAGTACTCAGAAAGGAGAAGGGGAAGAGAGCAGGAGAACAAAGGAAGCCTAGGACATATAAATAAAGAACACCTTGCTTCTTGGAATACCAGAATACCAGCTATGGACCCCTTCTCCCTCTTGTGAGAAGTCTATGTTACCCCTTTTTAAATAAACCCTGCTTTATATGCTTGTCTCAGCATGCTTCTCTAATGTTCAAACTTCAAAATGAAATTATCACTGATAACCAATGGTATCACTGTCAACCCATTTGAATGTATTTTGTCTACTGGTTTAAAAGAATTAATTGGAAAAATATTCTGTCTTTGTTTTCTTAACTCTGGTTCATACTTTCATCTCTTACTCCCTATTCTCCATTACACTATATGCTACTACCTGAAATCCCCATCATTTTGCCTCCATTAACCTTAGCTGTGTATCATTTTTTTCTAAATTTTCTTTCCTTTTTTCTCATTCTTTTACCTAACATTTCTCTTTTCTCCTCTACCACTTTCATAGAATGTTGTACCAATTTTTCCTCTATGTAATAATTAATTTTGACCTAATCCAGAACTTCACTAAAAGTTTGTATACAGATCAGAAGAACTGCTGAGAACAATATTAACATTTTTCAATTTTCATATGATTGAACATCACATCTTGACTGTGAAGTGACTGGAGTAAATAGGGCTAAATGGCTTCTCTCAAAGCAGTACTAATACTTCTATTACCCAATGCCACACATTGAGTTAAACTATCAATACTTGGTTGGTTGTTCCAACTCAGGGTTTCTGAGAGAAAGAAGTACAGAAAATCATACTTTGCATAAAAGAAGAGGCAATAGCCCTTTAAATATATATGGGTAGACATACAAACAATATGAAAAAGGAAGGAAACAAACCACTTCATACAGCCCATAACACTTCAATAACTGACTCCATTGACATCATAGTGAAGGAAATTTCTGAGAAAGAAAATAGAAAATTCAAGTTACAATGTTTAGTTAGCTAAAAGAAGATGATAAAAATTAAAACAAAAATACAAGAAGCAAAACATTACTTTATTAAAAATGTAGGGATCCTAAAAGGGAAAGAAACAAAAAATCTGGAAAATGAAAGATTCAAAAAACCAAATTAAAATTTCAGTGGCACAGTTGTGCACAACTGTAATCCCTGCAGCTTGGGAGGCTGAGACTGGAGGAACATGAGTTTAAAGCCAGCCTAAGCAACTAAGCAAGGCCCTAAGCAACTCAGTGGGAACCTGTCTCTAAATAAAATTTAAAAAAAAGGCTGGGGATGTGGCTCAATGGTTAAGTACCCCTGAGTTCAATTATTTTTCTAAAAGAAAAAAAAATTAATAGAAAATTTCACCAAAAGGTTAGACTATTTTGAAGATAGATTTTCAGGCTTTGAAGACAAAATATATAATCTTGACATTCGCAGACTAAAGGTGGAAGGATAGGAAAAGATATACAATAAAAATGGGAGCCAAAATAAGTAGAAGTAACTACTTTCATATCAGAAAAATATTGATTTTAAGCTAAAATTAATTTGAAGAGATGAAGAAGGTCACTTCATATTGCTCAAGGGAACCATGCAACAATAAGAAACAAATATATATTCAAAATCAAGAATCAAATAGACAACAATACAATAATATTTTCCCTATATATTTTTTTCTTTATAAAGAAACAACATATGTAAAGAAAATATGTTAAGGGACCATGACCAAACTCTTGAAGAAATTTGAGACAACACAAAGAAACTAAATTTACAAATCACTGGAGTAGGTGAAGGTCCTGGAGTACAAACTAAGGAATTCAAAACATTTTCATTGAAATAATATTAGAACATTTGTAAATATTAGGAATGACATGTAAATTCAAATAAAAGATTCATAAAAAACTTTAAATAGACTCAGAATACATATTCTCTGAGAAAAATAATAATGAAAATGCCTGATATACAGAATAAGAATTAAAATTTAAATGCTACAAGAAAAACACAGCATATCACATTTAGAGGTAAACCAATGTGAATTTCAACCAGTTCATCAGTCCAGACCCTAAAATTCTAGAGGACTTGAAATAATGTATACTAAACTCTGAAACAAAATGGATGCCAAACAAAACTACTCTACATAGCAAAATTGTTCTTCAGAATTTAGTATGAAATGAAACATTTCATGCTAATCAGAAACTGAAAAAAATTCATAACAACAAAACCTACACTATAAAACATATTCAGTGAACATTTGATGAAGAAATGAAGAGCAAAACTGAAAACCAGCATAAGAATAAAGTGAGAATCAATCTGAATTCAACTTTATAAATAAATCAAAATGGTAGGAAATTTTTAAAAAGCTCTCTATAATAACATTGAGTATAAATGATCTAAACTTATAAATCAAAAGACACAGGTTGTCTGATTAAATTGCAAAACAGGACAAAACAATATGCTATTTACAAGAGACTAGCTTTACAGACAAAGACATTCACAGACTAAAGGTGGAAGGATAGAAAAACATATACCATGATAATGGTAGCCCAAATAAGTAGAAATAACTACTTTCATATCAGAAAAATATTGACTTCAAGCTAAAATTGATTTGAAGAGATGAAGAAGGTCACTTTATATTGCTTAAGGGAATTATCCAACAATAAGAAACAAAAAGTGTTTATATCAATAAACAACAATAAGAAACAAAAAGTGTATATATTAATGCTCCAGGGGTTGGAGTTGTGGCTCAGTGGTAGTGTTCACCTAGAACTCATGAGGCACTGGGTTTGATGCTCAGCACCACATAAAAACAAATAAAAAGGGACATTTTGTCCACCCACTTAAAAAAAAATGCTCCAAACCATAGAGCATCTACATGCATAAAGCAAATCCTTTTCAAAATCAAGAATCAAATAGACAACAATACAATAATATTCAATGATTTTTAACACATCTCTCTCACCACTAGGTAGATAAACCAGACAAAAACTAAGTAAAGATACTTCTGAACTACAAAAATATTATTAAATGTATCTAACAGACATCTATAGAATAATTTATCCATCAGTGTTTTAATTTACTTTCTTCTCAGCAGCACATGTAATATTTTCTAAACTAGACCATATGTTAAGTTAGAAACCAAACATTAACAAATACAAAAAACTGCAGTTGATAAGTTGAATTCTATCAGATCACAATGGAAATAAATTAGAAATTAATGACAAGATTTAAAAACACCTGCATATTAAATAGTACACTTAGGTGACTAATTGATAACAAACAAAATCAGGGGAGATATTTTAAAGAATCTTATCATAAAATGAGAACAGTGATACGATATATCAAGCCCGGGACAGTGTAAATATAGTTCAAAGAGAAAGTTTATAACAATGAGTTCACACATTTAAAAAAAATCAGAAAGATATCAAAGAATAATCTAAAATTATACCTCAAGGTTCTAGGAAAAAGAGAGCAAAGTAACACCAAAATCAGCAGAAGAGAGGGAGTAATTAAAATCAGAACTGAAATCAATGAAGTTGATAATAAAAATAAAGAAACAATGAAGTAAAGAGTGGGTATTTGATACAAAAACAAAACAAAACAAAACCAAAAAAAAAAAAAAAAACACACCAAAATTGATAAAATCTTAGCCAAGTTAACCAAAAGAAAGATGTGCTGAGGATCAAACCCAGGGTCTTACACATGCTAGGTGAGTGATATACCACTGAGCTACAACCCCAAGTACTCTTTTTTAATGAAGAATTTTATTCATTTATTGTAATTAGTCATACATGACTGTAGACTGCATTTTGACACATCATACATAAATGGAATACAATTTCTCATTCTTCTGGTTGTACATGATGTAGTGCTACACTGTCATGTAATAATATACACACATAGGGTAATAATGTCTGATTTATTCTACTATCTTTCCTATCCCCAAACCCCCTACCCTCCCTTCACTCCCCTCTGTCTAATCCAAAGTACTTCTATTCTTCCCTAGTAGCCCCCTCCAATTGTGAATTAGCATTCACACAAAAGAGAAAATATTCAGCCTTTGATTTTTTGGAATTGGCTTATTTAGCATAGCATAGTATTCTCCAGCTTCATCCACTTACCTGCAAATGTCATAATTTCTTTCTTCTTTATGGCTGGGTAATACTCCAATGTGTATATATACCACATTTTCTTTATCCATTTTTCTGTTCAAGGGCACCTAGTTTGGATCCATAGTTTAGCTAATGTGAATTGAGCTGCTATAAACATTGATGTGGCTGCATCACTGTAGTATGCTGATTTTAAATAATTTGGGTATAAACTGAGGAGTGGGATGGACTGGTCAAATGGTGGTTACATTCGAGGTTTACTGAGAAATCTCCATACTGCTTTCAAGAGTGGTTGCATCAATTTTCAGTGCCCCCAGTAATATATAAGTGAACGTTTTTCCCCACATCCTCACTAACATTTATTATTGCTTGTATTCTTGAAAATTACCATTCTGATTGAAGTGAGATGAAATCTTAGAATAGTTTTAATTTTGTTTCTCTAATTGCTAGATATGTTGAACATTTTTTTAAACATCAGAAATGTAGTAGTTGCTCAAAACATTACATTGATCTTGACATATCATATATCATACATTTGATTAAAATGGGGTATGAATTCTTATTATTCCCACGTGTACAGATTGCAGGATCACATTGGTTATACAGCCACGTTTATACATACTGCCATACTAGTGTCTATGGTATTCTGCTGCCCTTCCTATCCCCCCTCCCCTCCTCTCCCCTCCCCTCACCTCTCTCTACCCCATTAACCATAACTCATTTCTCTCTCTCTCTTTTCCCCCCCTTCCCCTCACATCCTCTTATATGTATTTTTGTATAACATTTTGTTGATCAATTGTATTTCTTCATCTGTGAAGTGCCTGTTCTTTTCCTTAGCCCATTGATCGATTGCATTATTTGGGTTTCTTCTTGTTGAGTTGTTTGAGTTCTTTACATATCCTGGAGATTAATGCTTTATCTGAGGTGTATGTGGTAAAGTTTTTCTTCCATTTTGTAGGCTCTCTCTTCACATTATTGATTGTTTGTCTTGCTGAGAAAAAGCTTTTTAGTTTGATTCCTTCCCATTTATTGATTCTTGATTTTACTTCCTGCCTTTTTAAGAGTCTTCTTAAGAAAGTCAGTTCCTAAGCTGACATAGTAAATATTTGGGGCTACTTTTTCTTCTATAAGGCACAGGTTCTCTGTGCTAGTGTCCACATCATTGATCAACTTTGAGTTGAGTTTTTTTGCAGGGTGAGAGATAGAGGTTTAATTTCATTTTGCTGCATATGTATTTCCATTTTCCTAGCACCATTTGTTAAATTGTGTTTTGATTAAAACAATTTTGTAAAATTAGTCTTTCATCTTATTAGAATAAAAGAGTACTTTATCTAAATTCAAAAATTTTAAAAACAGTGTCAGAAATAGATATAAAAATATTAGGGATATGACATATTTTTGTACAGAAAGTTAAAAAAAATGGGATAGTATATAAGAAAAAAAAATAAGTTTTGTCCTAAAATCCAAGATAAAATAAAAACAGAAGACATGAAATAACTAAGGAAATAAACATGTCACAGCAGGTCTGCAAAAGTCAGAAAGGTTTTATAAAATAAAAATATTAATAAATTTTATAAGTGATTAAAAAGGTTATAATTGACACAGTCAATCCAAGTTTTTAAGAGGGATTTACTTTGGTGACAATTTAATATATTTGTATAATATAAAAATCCAATTCTATGAGTTTAAAATGACATGGGGTTCTTAAAACTCTAGTCTTATTTATTAAAATAATTTCTTTTGTATGTTATGTTTTTAATACATAAAAATAATTCTTTAAAATACAGAGTTTTTAATACATGTCTAATTTAAAGTCTTTTAAATGATTGCCTCATACTTCTTTTTAAGTAAAGAAATATATATTATTATGTTATATTTGACACAATAAATATGTGTAGCAAGAGATTGGTATGCATATGATGATTAAATATGTTTATCCAAGCTTTGTATGCATGTGTATAAAAATTTATAAAACTGAAGTTGTATAGGTTTAAAACAGGAAACTCAACCATCAGTACAAATACAATATGTAAAGCTTAGGAGAATAGTTTATCAAGCTGGTGACCTCCAAACTAAAATTATTGACACTGCTGATCTTTTCAGGCTTACATACACTGAGATATCATCTATCTCCAGTCAGAATGGCAACAATCAAGAATACTAATGACAATAACTATTGGCAAGGATGTGGGGAAAATGGTACACTCATATATTGCTGGTAGAGCTGTAATTCGTGCAAACAACATAGAGTTTTGTCAGAAAACTTGGAATAGAACCACCATTTGACATACTTATTCCACTCCTCAGTACATACCCAAAGGATATTTAAAAAGTATACTACACCAACAAAACCATATCAATGTTCATAACAGCACAATTCAAAATAGCTAAGCTATGGATCCAGCCTAGATGCCCTACAACAGATGAATGGATAAAGAAAATGTGCCCTATATACACAATGCAATACTATGCACTCATAAAAATGAATGAATTTATGACATTCTCCAGAAACTGGATGGATCTGAAAACTACTATGCTAAGTGAAATAAGCCAATCCCCCCACTCCCAAAAAAAGAAAAAAAAAAAACAAAGATTGAATGTTCTATCTGATATGTGCACACAACAAGGGGAGGAAGTGAAAATAGAAGTTCAGTAGATTAGATAAAGGGGAATGAAGAGAAGGGTGGGGGACAATAATAGAAAAAACAGTGAAATGATTCTGTTATGAATTTTCTATTTTCATATATGAAAACACCACAGTGAATTCCTACTTTATGTAGAACCCCAAGACTCAGTTCCTAATTAGAAAAAGATGTGCCAAATATTTGCATAAATAAGTCAAATTATACTCTACTAAGTAAAAAGAAAAAAATAAATAAAATAAACAGAAAAAATAAAAGATTTAGGTGGGAATTTATTTATGTCAATTAATGTTTACTTACTAGTTAAAAATAAACTGCTATCAGTAAAACTTATGAAAAATTATATTATTCTTTACTCAAAGATAACATTAAATGTATATTTGAAAATATAATAAGAGCCTGATTTGTTTCAAGAATAATGAAAAGAACACTAAAAACAAAACAAAACAAAAAAAGACTTTTGTTATTTTTTTCACAAGAAGAGAAAAAAATCAAAAACCAAAACAAAACACGGGAAAAAAACAAATTAACAAAATCATCCCTTAGCCTAATGTTTGATTCTTGTTTGATATATGATTCTGTTTTGTTTACTGACACTTAAATAAGCTCAGAAAACAGTATCTCAGAACTTTGTTTTCCTATTCTTCCATGAGAAAATACTATTTTAGAAGGGGCAGAGCTTAGTATTTAGCAATGGAGGTGTGAGACTGGTTTCCACTGTGGACAGGTGGATCTCATCTCATCAGCAGGGAACTGAAGCTCTGGGAGTGGGCATCACCAAATGCAACTAGGCTACACCCCTCTGAAACCCAATCCCTTGCCTCTTGTGGGTGGAACTTTCTCTAGTATCTTTCTCTTCAATAAAAAGGGTCTCAGGCATGCTCTCTCTTTCTTTCCAGTGGACCCTTAAGATCAAGAACCCTCTCTGATTCCTGCAAGCAAAAGGTATTTCTGTTTGTTGCATGCTTCTTTTGCCATTTTCTTAAGTTATTGATGTAACAGGCTCTTGTGAACCCAGCTCAGGTCACCACCCTGGCTAGCAGGTGCCCAACTCCATGTTAGGAAGGTTAAATGTAGGCTAAAAATTAAGCTAATTTGATTAAGCAGGTTAAAGATGGCCGCTGCGTATGGGGGTTGCTGAAGTGCTGAGCATGGTGCTCAAAGCAGCGGCTTTAATAGAGATTTCGCACAGTCTGATAGAGCTCATTTCACCGTTAATCTGTAGCGGACCACTTTGCCAAGGAGCAGGAAGAACAAAGAAATCGAAAAAGAGACGCTTGGCTGCCCAGAGCTGCGGGCGCTTTGCTCCCAGCTTCTTCCTCTTTCTCTTCGCTCCGGGCGGAGAAGCTGAATGTGTAATCAGCAGTGGATTGTAAGTACCCGAGGCAAAGAAAGCTCAGTGCGCCCCGCCTTTCCTTTTTTTTTTTTTTTTTTGAATATTTTTTATACAGGGAGAGTCTGTGGATTGGGTTTGTTGGCGGGGCTGTGGTTTCTGTGCCGAAAATCCACTCCGCGGGAGCCGCCATTTGCTTTCTGCTTGCTGTCTTGATGGCTCTGTATACACTGTCCAGCAGCCGCACCTAGAGGTTGGAGCTGGGCTGCGTGCCGAGCCCTGTCCTCCGAAGGCTGGACTGCAGCCTCGAGCGTCTCGGTGGCCTGTTTGCCGCTGCACCTTCGGGCAGAGCCTGCTCTGGGGTCGTTCTGCACCCCCCTGCCAGGGGACCCGTGCTCCGGAGGAGGGGGACGGAGAGCCGCGGCGGCAGCCGCTTGGGCCCCTGGGGCCGGGCACAGGGCTGAAGAGCTGCGGAAGCCAGGGCGGCTCTGCTACAGTCGCAGACCCAGAGACGGAGGCGACGGCGGCAGGGTTTCATTTCTAGAAATCTGGACTGGAAACAGAAGCAGCAGTTTGTATAATCCCAAGAACTTGCTTATACCAGGAAGCTGTAAGGGCAACATGAATAGCATTGAGGAGATGTAACATGGTGGCAGGCGCAGAGAGATCAAGTCTCTGACATCTTCAACTGTGCGGGCATAGGGAGCCGTAAACTGTCTAAATGCTGTTTGCTCAGGATCACTAGGCAATGCTGAGCTGACGTGGATCTGGGGTGTACAGGCTGGGCCCCTCAGAACACACACACAGAGCCCGAATCGGAAGCAATTAAGCTCCGGTTTGCCTGCTTCGTGTGACTCAGCACTAACGATCCCGCTGAAATAATTGGCCGGCCCTTAGGAACTTACAGAGGTAAAAGCCAACCGAGCCTTCATAGGCAGTGGCCACAGGACTGAAACAGGGACTGGGAGAGACAGTCAGGACCCACCCGTTGCATTGGTCACCCGGCAAAGGGAACAAACGGTCACCATTTGCATGGGATATCACCATGGCAGAGAAACGGCGTCACGGGCGGAGGAGATAACTGCATTGAAACCAGCGCGACAGGTGTGTAATCCCCTAGTCATCTCTCTCCACACAGCAGGGAAAACTTAAGGGCCACTCCCAGCTCTCCTGTGAACGTAATAACCAGACCGAGGGAATCAGGAGTGGCGCGGGACTCGCGGCGCGGAACTCCCGGCTACCGCTCCCACCAGTGCTGACAACTGAGGTCTCTTGCACCAGCTACCGGGGGCGTGGCTAAAGGAGGGCAAGCAAATTCGCTGGGGGATCTCAGCCCCAAGCTCTACAAACTTAGGGTCTGAGGGAGGCAAACAGGGAGAGTGAGCCCAGGTGTTCATGAAAACAGGGCTCCCAGGAGCAGCAGACCTGGCGTGTAGCCAGTATTGTGGTGAGCGCCACAGGTGAGCACGGCCTGGCTTGAGGAAACACAAGACAAGGCCCTAGACACTCAGGATTGGAGACCCGCCCAGTCTAGGAGAAAGAGCGGCTGCACAGTGAATGGTTCCCACCTATTGAGAGGAGAAGCTTGGCCCAGTGGGCACAGCTCCACCTACTGGAAGAGAAGTTAATAGAACTCTAGGACTGCATTTATTATTATTATTATTATTATCATTTTTTTTTTCTTTTTCTTTTTCTTTTTTTTTTCTTTTTTTCTCTTCTTTTTCTTTCATTTTCATTTTTTATTTGTTGTTTTTCTTTAACTTTTTTTCAATGTTTCTATTTTTTTTATTTTATTATTATTATTATTTTAATTTTAATTTTCATTTTTTATTATCACTATTATTTTTGTTAAATTTTTTTTTTCATCTTTCCTTTCTTTCTTCATTATCTAATCTTTGTTATTCTTGTTTCTTTTGTCTTTTCATTTCTTTTCAATTTTCTTATTCCCCCTTCCTTGAATTCTACCTGCCTACTCTCATTCTCTTTAGTGACTTCTCCCCTTCCCTTCTAATATCTTTCCTCTCAAGCATCAAATAAATCTATAAGAGTAAACAGTAACTCAGCAGTCAAACAGAACAAGAAGAAACATGAGCAGCATAAAAAAGCAAAGAAGAAAAGTAGTACAAACAACGAAGGACAGCCTAAATATTCAGGAGGACCTAGAGTCAGCAGAAAAATGGTCATATAAAGAACTCAAGGAATACCTTAGACAGATGGAATGGAACCTTAAAGAAGATACGAGACAGCAAATTCAAACAGTGAAAGAACACTTTGAAAATGAATTACATAGACAGATAAAAGAAGAAGTTAAGCATCTTTATCAGGAGATTGAGATTATTAAAAAAAACCAAACAATAATTCTAGAAATGAAGGAAACGATAAACCAAATTAAAAACTCAATTGAGAGTATCACTAACAGAGTGGAGCAAGTAGAAGCCAGAACATCAGATAATGAAGACAAAATATATCATCTTGAAAAGAGCCTAGCCAACTCAGAAAGGCTGGTTAAAAACCACGAGAAAAACATCCAAGAGATATGGGATAACATAAAGAAACCAAACCTACGAGTCATCGGGATAGAAGAAGGTACAGAGATTCAAACCAAGGGAATGAATAACCTGCTGAAAGAAATAATTACAGAAAACTTTCCAGAAATAAAAAAGGAAATGGATATACAAATTGTAGATGCATACAGGACACCGAGCACACAAAATCACAGTAGACCAACGCCAAGACACATTGTTATGAAGATATCCAATATACAGAACAAAGAGAAAATACTAAAAGCTACAAGAGAAAGGAGGCAGATTACATTCAGGGGTAAACCAATAAGGTTAACAACGGATTTTTCATCACAGACACTGAAAGCGAGAAGATCCTGGAACAACGTATTTCAAACACTGAAAGACAATGGATGCCAACCAAGAATTCTGTATCCAGCAAAATTAAGCTTCAGGTACGATAACGAAATAAAAATCTTTCATGATAAACAAAAGCTAAAAGAATTTGCAGCCAGAAAACCAGCATTGCAAAGCATCTTGAGCAAAACACTACACGAGGAAGAAATGAAAAACAATAACCAAAACCAGCAGTGGGAAGTGCCTCTATAAAGACAGAGGGTGGGGGGAAAGCTAACCATGGAGAAACAAACTAAATTAAAAAAAAAAAAAAAGAAGAAGATAAATAATCAAACATGGCTGGAAGTAAAAACCATATATCAATAGTAACTCTAAACATTAATGGCTTAAACTCTCCAATAAAGCGACATAGGCTGGTAACATGGATTAAAAAAACAAATCCAACAATATGCTGCCTCCAGGAGACACATCTGATTGGAAAAGACATACACAGGCTGAAGGTGAAAGGTTGGGAAAAAATATACCACGCACACGGTCCTCGTAAGCAAGCAGGGGTGGCCATCCTCATATCGAATAAAATTGACTTCAAGACTAAATTAATCAAAAGGGATAAAGAAGGACATTATATACTGTTAAAAGGAACCATTCACCAACAAGACATAACAATTATCAATATTTATGCACCAAATAATGGTGCTGTGACGTTCATAAAACAAATTCTCCTCAAGTTCAAGAATCAAATAGACCACAACACAATAATTATGGGTGACTTCAACACACCTCTCTCACAATTGGACAGATCCTCCAAACAAAAGCTGAATAAAGAAACTATAGAACTCAATATCACAATCAACAACCTAGACTTAACTGACATATATAGAATATATCAACCATCATCAAGTGGATATACTTTTTACTCAGCAGCACATGGATCCTCCTCAAAAATAGACCATATATTATGCCATAGGGCAACCCTCAGTAAATATACAGGGGTGGAGATAATACCATGCATTTTATCTGATCATAATGGAATGAAACTGGAAATCAATGATAAAAGAAGGAAGGAAAAATCCTACATCACATGGAAAATGAACAATATGTTACTGAATGATCAATGGATTACAGAAGACATAAAGGAAGAAATCAGAAAATTCTTAGAGATAAATGAAAATACAGACACAACATATCGGAATCTATGGGACACAATGAAAGCAGTTTTAAGAGGGAAATTCATCGCTTGGAGGTCATTCCTCAAAAAAAGGAAAAACCAACAAATAAATGAGCTCACACTTCACCTCAAAGCCCTAGAAAAGGAAGAGCAAAACAACAGCAAATGTAGCAGAAGGCAAGAAATAATCAAAATCAGAGCGGAAATCAACGAAATTGAAACAAAAGAAACTATTGAAAAAATTAACAAAACTAAAAGTTGGTTCTTTGAAAAAATAAATAAGATCGACAGACCCTTAGCCATGCTAACGAAGAGAAGAAGAGAGAGAACTCAAATCACTAACATACGGGATGGAAAAGGCAATATCACAACAGACACTACAGAAATACAGAAGACAATTAGAAATTATTTTGAAAACCTATATTCCAATAAAATAGAAGATAGTGAAGACATCGATAAATTCCTTAAGTCATATGATTTACCCAGACTGAGTCAGGAGGATACTCACAACTTAAACAGACCAATAACAATAGATGAAATAGAAGAAGCAATCAAAAGACTTCCAACCAAGAAAAGCCCGGGACCAGATGGGTATACAGCAGAGTTTTACAAAACCTTTAAGGAAGAATTAATGCCAATACTTTTCAAGTTATTTCAGGAAATAGAAAAAGAAGGAGCTCTGCCAAATTCATTCTATGAGGCCAACATCACCCTGATTCCGAAACCAGACAAAGACACCTCAAAGAAAGAAAACTACAGACCAATATCTCTGATGAACCTAGATGCAAAAATTCTCAATAAAATTCTGGCGAATCGGATACAAAGGCACATCAAAAAAATTGTGCACCATGATCAAGTAGGATTCATCCCTGGGATGCAAGGATGGTTCAATATACGGAAATCAATAAATGTTATTCACCACATCAATAGACTTAAAAATAAGAACCATATGATCATCTCAATAGACGCAGAAAAAGCATTCGACAAAGTACAGCATCCCTTTATGTTCAAAACATTAGAAAAACTAGGGATAACAGGAACTTACCTCGACATTGTAAAAGCTATCTATGCTAAGCCTCAGGCTAGCATCATTCTCAATGGAGAAAAATTGAAGGCATTCCCCCTAAAATCTGGAACAAGACAGGGATGCCCTCTATCACCACTTATATTCAATATAGTTCTCGAAACACTGGCCAGAGCAATTAGACAGAGGAAAGAAATTAAAGGCATAAAAATAGGAAAGGAAGAACTTAAATTATCACTATTTGCAGATGACATGATTCTATACCTAGAAGACCCAAAAGGGTCTACAAAAAAACTACTAGAACTAATAAATGAATTCAGCAAAGTGGCAGGATATAAAATCAACACGCATAAATCAAAGGCATTTCTGTATATCAGCGACAAAACTTCTGAAACGGAAATGAGGAAAAACACTCCATTCACAATATCCTCAAAAAAAATAAAATACTTGGGAATCAACCTAACAAAAGAGGTGAAAGATTTATATAATGAAAACTACAAAACCCTAAAAAGAGAAGTAGAAGAAGATCTTAGAAGATGGAAAAATATACCCTGTTCATGGATAGGCAGAACTAACATCATCAAAATGGCGATATTACCAAAAGTTCTCTATAGGTTTAATGCAATGCCAATCAAAATCCCAACGGCATTTCTTGTAGAAATGGATAAAGGAATCATGAAATTCATATGGAAGAATAAAAGACCCAGAATAGCAAAAGCAATTCTAAGTAGGAAGTGCGAATCAGGCGGTATAGCGATACCAGACTTAAAACTATATTACAGAGCAATAGTAACAAAAACAGCATGGTACTGGTACCAAAACAGGAGGGTGGACCAATGGTACAGAATAGAGGACACAGAGACTAATCCACAAAGCTACAACTATCTTATATTTGATAAAGGAGCTAAAAGCATGCAATGGAGGGAGGATAGCATCTTCAACAAATGGTGCTGGGAAAACTGGAAATCCATATGCAACAAAATGAAACTGAATCCCCTCCTCTCGCCATGCACAAAAGTTAACTCAAAGTGGATCAAGGAGCTAGATATCAAATCAGAGACTCTGCGTCTGATAGAAGAAAAAGTTGGCTCCGATCTACATATTGTAGGGTCGGGCTCCAAATTCCTTAATAGGACACCCATAGCACAAAAGTTGATAACAAAAATCAACAAATGGGACTTACTTAAACTGAAAAGTTTTCTCTCAGCAAGAGAAACAATAAAAGAGGTAAATAGGGAGCCTACATCATGGGAACAAATTTTTACTCCTCACACTTCAGATAGAGCCCTAATATCCAGAGTATACAAAGAACTCAAAAAATTAAACAATAAGAAAACAAATAACCCAATCAACAAATGGGCCAAAGACCTGAACAGACACTTCTCAGAGGAGGACATACAATCAATCAACAAGTACATGAAAAAATGCTCACCATCTCTAGCAGTCAGAGAAATGCAAATCAAAACCACCCTAAGATACCATCTCACTCCAGTAAGATTGGCAGCCACTATGAAGTCAAACAACAACAAGTGCTGGAGAGGATGTGGGGAAAAGGGTACTCTTGTACATTGCTGGTGGGACTGCAAACTGGTGCGGCCAATCTGGAAAGCAGTATGGAGATTCCTGGGAAAGCTGGGAATGGAACCACCATTTGACCCAGCTATTGCCCTTCTTGGACTTTTCCGTGAAGACCTTAAAAGAGCGTACTACAGGGATACTGCTACATCGATGTTCATAGCAGCACAATTCACAATTGCTAGACTGTGGAACCAACCCAGATGCCCTTCAATAGATGAATGGATAAAAAAAAATGTGGCATTTATACACCATGGAGTATTACACAGCACTAAAAAATGACAAAATCATAGAATTTGCCGGGAAATGGATGGCACTAGAGCAGATTATGCTTAGTGAAGCTAGCCAATCCCTAAAAAACAAATACCAAATGTCTTCTTTGATATAATGAGAGCAACTAAGAACAGAGCAGGGAGGAAGAGCAGGAAGAAAAGATTAACATTAAACAGATAGATGAGGTGGGATGGAAAGGGAGAGAAAAGGGAATTTGCATGGTAATGGAGGGAGACCCTCATTGTTATACAGAATTACATATAAGAGGTTGTGAGGGGAATGGGAAAATAAACAAGGAGAGATATGAATTACAGTGGATGGGGTAGAGAGAGAAGATGGGAGGGGAGGGAGGGGGGATGGTAGAGGATAGGAAAGGTAGCAGAATACAACAGTTACTAATAGGGCATTATGTAAAAATGTGGATGTGTAACCGATGTGATTCTGCAATGTGTATTTGGGGTAAAATTGGGAGTTCATAACCAACTTGAATCCAATGTATGAAATATGATATGTCAAGAGCTTTATAATGTTTTTAACAACCAATAAAAAAAATTAAAAAAAAATTAAGCTAATTTAAAGTTCTGTTCTCTAGAAAAGATTTTTGTTATATAGATTACTGTGATCATAAAATAAATATATATGTATATGTATATATTATATTTATATTCATTATATATACATATATATAAAGTTATAATAAAAGACATTTAAATACTTTTGGGGTTTTAAAAACTAAAAATTTTAAAATATTTCTACATATTATTGAGTTAAATTTAATGCTATACTATTCTTGTAAAACTTTATAACTGTTTCCTCTTAGTGTTTTTCAAAATTCCAGTTTCTAGCAAAATTGCCTAAGTTAATTTAAGGCTATAATTCTTCACTTACAAGACATAAAATATATGATACTGACCCCAATTAAATATAAGGGTAACCATAAAATTGTAGATGTTAAAATTGAAAACTATTACTACCACTTTGATACTTCTGGAACTGACCTTCCTGGTGTTGTCTCTAAGACAACTAAGTCTTAGAGATCAAAACCAAGGGAAATACAAGGGCTAAGAAATAAATAGCTAATATTTTTTTCTCTGTCCTCCAAGGTCAGCCAGAAACACCCGTCAATTCCAGTGAGTCACTCAAATCCTGCTCAGGGGTACCATGAGTTTACAACCAGTGTACATTCTGCTAAAAGGAGGACCATTAAGAGGAAAAGCCTCTAACACTTTCAAGGGAAGCTGCCAGTAATTAGCAAAACTCTGACTCATCCTGGCAAATGGCAGAGTGGGTAGAGGAGAAGACTGAAGGAGCCATGTGGCTTCTAACAATTTCCCAAAAGAAATCCCCAAGGAATCTTTGTTGAGGTTAAAAATAAAAATAAAAGAGATAAGTATTTGAGCAAACTAGAGGTCACTATCTTGGTTTTAATCACCCAGCAGAAAAGTATAACCTAACATAGCTAAAGAGATCTCTTAATACAGAAGTAACACTAATGAGTAAAGATATTTTATGAAATTGGATGGCAGTAGATATGAACTCAAGGAAACACTTCTGAAATTACAGAACTGTATGTTATGTATATATTCCTGACAAATCTGCTAATGTTTCTAAATACTAGATAACTTTCACTCACAAATCAATGACATATTGGACCCCATACTAAGCTTTAATAAGATATCGTCTTCATGTTTTTCAGAAACTGGCTGATGAAAAAACATGATAATTGCTTTGTGTTAATTGTGAAAAAATAATGCTTTTCTGTCTATATTATGGTTATCTTAGAAGAATTCCTGTCTTATCCCTGCCTCTATACACCCTTAGATTTAGATCCCTTGTTTATCCTAACATTTAACATGGACCTCTGGATTACTCCAATGCTAAAAACTCTTAATTTATCATCTCTCACCTGACAGAAAAAAAAGAAATTTACCTTCCCTCCTCACCCTCTCTCAACAGGAAGCAGTCATAATGAATTCATGTCAAATTAACCTACAGCTATTAGGGCCCCAAGTTCTTGAGGGGAAAAAATATTAGATAGTTAGACACAAACGGTTGGGTAGGTAAAGTACAATAAAGGGCTATAACTTATAGGAAGGACATCAGACATATACATCAAAAAGAATCCACAAGTCACAGAAATGGAGATAATAGGAATTCTTATCAATATAGGTAAATATAGGAAAATTGGGGACTAATATGCCAGACCTTCTCCCAGCATGACTGATTGCCAGACCCCTGGGGAAACTATTGCTTCAAGATATTATCTGTTGCCAATAATTCATCATGACCCATCCCTTGTGACTAAATGATCCCAAACCTCATGAGAACCCCATAGGTGTTTCTACTTCAAGCCTGGTCATTAGTTTGAGGTAGCTGTCTACCTTATTCTTTGTGTTGAAGTTTTAGCAGTGGTAGGTTTCATGTGGAACAAGGTGAATCCTTTATTAACTGGGTTGAGGGTATTGCTCAGCAGCAGAGCATCCATTACACAAAACTGAAGTATCACCATATACCCCATAGGGGTTAAAAAAAAAATCAGTAGAGTTAAATAAAATCCACAGCATTAAATAAATACTGATTGCCAACTATGGTATCTTCAGCACTAATAACCATAAAATTAAGAATAAAGGGCTCAGAAATTAACTAGAACAATGACAAATAACAGTGAAATAAATAATAGAATTAAAGTTAATATCAGATGTTAAATATTCCATCAATACTATAAACTATGAAAACATGAATGGTGGGGACAGATATTATATAATCTAAACTGTTTAAAAGATGGTAATATACTACTAAGTGAGAAGAAATGGGAAAAGAAGACTTGGGAAATATTCTAATATTCAAAAGGTGAAAAGAAAGAAAGGAGAAGACACAAAGTGAAGGTCACAATAAAGTAAAAAAAATATTTAAAAAATAAGCAAGAGAGAAAAAGAACAAGAGAATTTGACTATCTAGAGGGAGAATAAAAAGGAATAACAGTAACAAAAAAGCCACTGTCAAAAACAAACAAAAATATATGATAGCATAATAAAAAATGGTAAAAGAAGAAAAAAAAGTATATGCATACAATTTTTTAAAAAAATACTTTTTAGTTGTCAGTGAACCTTTAGTTTTATTTATTTATATGTGGTGCTGAGAATCAAACCCAGTTCTTCACACATGCTAGGCAAGTGCTCTACCACTGAGCCACAGCTTATACTCTTGTAAATTACTTTAACACTTCATAAAAATTTTTATGCTAAAGTACATATATATGTATATATATACACAAACATAAATGCTTTATTTAAAACTTCCCTCATCAAACACAATAACAATAAAAAAAAATCATTGAAAAATGAAACAATTTCGCCTGCAGAGGAGGTTGAAACTGATGAAATCTGGATATTCACACCCTATACCAGACTGCCTTTCTTTCCATTTCTTCTTGGAGAATTCACACCTTAGAGGTAGAATGGGATGGAGTTATCAAACCTTTCCTCCTTTTGTGTTGTAAACTAGATTGCCAGCTGGAGTGGCCAGGGACTAAAGTTGTTTGGAATGCCTCTTAATTTCCCTGCTCACCAATAAAAGACAGAATGAGAAGAATGTTTATTGAAATTTTGTTTACACAGACTATATTGATGAACTCCTAGGGCAGAGTTCATGCAAAATTCAAAATGGAAGCTTCCAGTGGCGGAGGTCCATCTCTAATCCAAATTTTTAAGGAATTTTATTCCATGGAGATTAAATCAATCAACACAGCCATAGGACTGGGCAGATACCAACATGTTCTGGGAATCTAGATCTTGGGTACTGCACCAGAATTCTACTCTTTGTCATGTTAACTGACCACCTTAATGGAGGGGACATGCTAAAACCATCCACTCCACCAACCAAAACCATGACCTAACAAGGATGAGTCTACAGATATAAACATGCCTGCTTGTTTGTTTTACAAACACACGTACATTGGTTGCATGTACCCCCTCAACCAATCCCCACAGGACACAGTGTCCACTAGCTGTTCCTGAGTCACCCTGCCAATCAGCACACCTGCCACATCCCCTAAGCAACCCTTCTTAAGCCGAAACTTGTATGCACACACTATCTTTCTTCTCTTTTCTCTCTCTGCTCTCTTCTTCTCTACTCTCTGCTCTCTGCCCTCTTCCTCTTCTTTCTCTCCTCTCTCTACCCTTTCTCTCTTTCTGCCCTCCTCCTCTTCTCTCTCTGCTCTCTGCCTCTCCTTCCGGCAACCACCCAATAAATCTCTTGGTTGAATGTCCATCTCTGGTGAGTCACTTGCCTTTCATTGGTGCCCTGACTCAGATGGGACTCCCCTGCTTTTAAACAGGACCCCCATGCCATTGGACATCACCACATGAACAGAGACCAACCTGTGCCCATCTCGATCACCTACTTCATAACCACCATTGGCCTACAAATTGGTGAGTCCCCTTCTCCAGACTCCTAAATCACCGAGGCACAGTAACAGGAACTAGCTGTTGATCAAGTTGATCCTTGATCATCTGGCAGCCCCTGTGGTGTCTCGTGGGGAGGAATACACCCCACCCAGACCTTCACGGTCAGTCACAGTGGTTCTCTTGGAGTCTTCCCCTTCCAACAGACCTCTGCCAGCTTGAGAACTGACAAACACCCTCCCCTCCTCCAGCATGGGTCTTCTCTTTCTCCCTTTTGGTTGGAAAACCTGGCACCAGGTGACCCATAACTCCCAGGGCCCTCCAGGAAGGCACCTCACCAGAAGATTTTCAGTGGCAAACGTATCCTTGCCTTGAGGTCTCATTCTGATATTTGGCTCCGGTGGCATGCCTCTCCAGTCAACATATCATACCCTTCCTAGCCCCATGGGGGGTGCCTTCTCTCTACCCGCAGACTCTCCTCTCAAATGCCTCCTCGAAAATTTGGACACCCTCAGCCTAACCCCGGAGATCAATCCCAAGAAACTGAAAAAATTCTCTACTCAGGATTGGCCCAATTATCCCTTAGATAACCAAAACCATTGTATCCCTTATGAGTCCTTAGATGCTGCCATTTTGCGGGATCTCTACAATTATTGTGTGGGATCGAAAAAATGGTCAGATATTTTATATACTCAGGCTTTCTTCTTCCTTTTCTCGAATGTGTCTCTCTCTGTACCTCTTGCAACCCAAAGCATGTCCTCTTGGCCTCCTCTGTTTCTGCCTCCTCATCCATGGATTTCAATCCAGCCAAGGAGCCACAAGTCTCACAAAACCCTCCCCCCACTCTCCTCTCTGTGCAAGTCCCCACCCCTCCACCAGTCCCCACCCCTCTGACTCCTCCTTTTTCAGGCCCTGCCCCCACTTCTACTTTCAGTCCTCCAGTCACCCTTTCCTGCACACAGTCTGTCAAGCCACACCCTATTTCAATTATGGCTCCTTTGAGAGAGGTTGCTATGGCAGTAGGAATCCTTAGGGTCCATGTGCCCTTCTCCATAGTGGACCTTTCACAGATTGAAAAATGCTTGGGTTCCTACACCACCAACTCTGCCATAATGGAGTTTCAGTACTTACTTCAAGCCTATAGTCTCACTTTTCATGACATTTACATGATCCTGGCCAAGACCCTTCTCCCAAAGGAATGCAGGTGGGTCTGGGAACCAGCCCATAATTGTGCTGATGGGGTCCATCAAACCACCCTGACCCACCCTCTAGGCCCCCAGGCAGTTTCTGCTCAGGACCCTAATTGGGACTACAATACCACCACAAGATTAGCTCTGAGGGACCAATTTTCCACCTGCTGTGCTTCATAGCAGAACAAACTGAGGAATCCTGTAAATGCTGGCCTGACACTTATGGCAAGTGCCCTTATAATTCATGCAAGAAAGCTTCCTAGATGAGCCTTGCTATGAGAATCAAGTATACACCAAATTAACTATTTGAGACCCAAGGGACCTGAAATGGGCTTCTGGTGTTGATGCTTCTCCTCATGGTTTTCCAGCTACTTGCTCCCTTGGAGGACACCTATCCCTTATGTGAAGACCTCACCAAAGCTGATGGGAACTTCATCATCATGGATATGGAGCTACAAAATGTAAACAGAACTGCGGGAACTTCACTAGCCTGTCACCCAGGGTTTCTAGACCCATTCACTCTTGTATTCCTCCTCCTGACCGCTAGTCTTTTCTCAGCCAGTCCCTCTCACTGGGCCTCCAGCCAGAAGCTAATGTGGTGTCTCCTCTTCCCTCTTCTTCTCCTTGCCTTCGGGTATCTTTGGTGTTCTTAGGCTCATCATGTGGTGCACCTGGATCATGGAGTTCGAGGAGGTCCTCTGACAGGACAGCTGGATGACACCCCCCATTTGCAGGGACAAGGATTGGATGGAGACTATCCATGACCTATGACTTCGAGGAACTTTCATTGATTTTGGCCCCAAGGAAATTCACTCCTTCAGTGCCCTGGCCTTTACAGCTATGTTTCTCTTGTCCCTGCACCCTGACCATCACTCCCTTCCTTCACACTCCTCACTTCGATCTCCAGCAAGAAGTAGGCAGAGGATCTCATTGCCCTGCTCCCAACACAAAAACAAGAAGGGAGGAATGTCGGGTGTGTGGGAGACTCCCCATTCTCAGGAGAACATCATGGAATCCCTTACCCCTCCCCCTCCTCTCCAAAGGGCACCATGTCAAGAGCACTAAATTCATAGGTTTGCTCAACCAATCCCCACAAGACACAGTGTCCACTTGCTGTTCCTGAGACACCCTGCCAATCAGCACCCACCACATTCCCTATGCAACCCTTCTTAAGCCGAAGCTTGTAAGCATAAGTTTTCTTCTCTCTCTCTCTCTGCCCTCCTCCTCTCCTCTCTCTGCTCTCTGCCTCTCCCTCCGCAGCCCTCCAATAAAACTCTCTTGGTTGAATCATTGTCTCAGATGAGTCACTCACCTTTCAGGCTTTCCTTTACATCTATGATCTGAATCACACTGGATAAAATCTGTTTTCCCATTTCAATTGCATTTCTATAGGAGCACCATGGGCCACAGATATGTGTTGGTAAGGCAATGTCAAATATTTGTTATGATCTCCAGAATTCCTGCAGCAGCATGTTCATGAAGGAGCACCACAAGTTGTCTCCCTACCTTAGTTATCTGTTCACAAGTTGAGAAACATAGGGCACTTTTCATACAGTAGCTTGTGTGTAAATTTAGATTGCCTTTCGGTTTTATAGGTGCTTCCAAGAAATATCTGTCTTCAGTGTTTTTCTCTCTTTTCTTTTTTGTTACTCCCCTCTTCCGTGACCTGGTATTGCCACCCCAACTGACTTGGTGTCTATATTCCCCAAAGCAAAAGGAGTATTAGCACCTGCTGGAATGGTCACTCAGTTACTCCCTTTACTCACAGAAATAGCTTCTCTGATGCCACCCAAGGCAAATTCACTGCTCCCCTAACTCTCCTGCAGTTGGCTCTCAACAAGTTCACCAGCACCATGAATTCTCAGCATAGAAGTGGGAAGTGGGGCTCCTTGGAAAGCCAGGCCAGCCCAAGAAAGCTGGAGTGGGGGCCACTCTTGGTCCTATCTGAGGTGACAAATTTGTCTCCAAAAGCTCAGTCCTTGTCCCTAATGCCAATCTAATAACAAGGACATGGTTTTGAGAAAAGGAAAAATTAAGGTTTATTGCTTTTCTAGCAAAGGAGAAACAAAGGAGATTACTATCCCAAAGGCTGTGATACTGTCCATCAGTAGGAATAAGGGCTTTCAAAGAGTGACTCAAAGGCTACATTCCATGTGTTCTCTGTCTGGAGTTATAATTCACTTGTTAATTTGGGAGATATTTGGTTCTGAGATCTTCTGGTACCATCAATTCTATAGTGGGTGTGTACTCAGGGACAGATAACTCTGTCTAGGATAAGGAAGAAAGATAATCCTATTTCCCCTAAGATTAGAGAGGGGGAGAGTTTAGGGAGAAGCAGGGAGAGAGTAAGAGAAAGAAACTTGTCCATTTAAAAAAAAATAAGTTGCAGTGGTAGAGCAGCAAGTGTTATAGTCAAAGCATAAAGTGAACCACTGTTACACACGCCCAATTTATTTTTTTGGATCAACATCTTATACTTTATAATATATTTATATACAAATTCATGTTTATATGTACAAAAGGCAATGAACACACAAAGAATCTGAGTAATTGCATTATCAGCTACATTCAACAAAGTTACTACTGTTGTCCCTTCTCACAATTTTCTACATCTGGAAGGAAATGGTAAGCACCATCCTATGTGGACTTTATGTTTAGAAGTTGGAGACTGCGTGCAGGTCAGGACACATCTGAATTTCTGCAGAGCTGAACAGAGACTTCATCATGTTCCAGGAGAAGTTGGCCAGAAGAAAGCCATCCATTGCTGTCTGAGTTTTATTGCTGGTGAAGAACCAGCTATCCAGGGTTTCAAAACTTGAACTCTTGTTCAGTGTTTCTGTACTGTTTAATGAACCTCCAGAGCAGATAGGTTTGGAGCAGAGGAGAGTCCTTCAATCTGGGTCTCTGTGTCAGATGAATTATTGCTCATGGAAAAGCTGGAGTGTTTCAGGATGCTGCCAAGGGGCAGATGAGCACTATTGTCTAAAAAGTTTAAGTCTGTCTGCATTTGTGTGTCAAATATCTCAAGGCCTAGGAAGTGAGAATTTGCCCTGCAACCATAGGCTGGGCAGAAGTGAGTATGAATCTCGATGTCCAGTGATTCCAAGACTGGCTCAGTGTTCCCAGTGCTAAATTCACTATGTTCAGTTTCAGTCTGGATATTTGAAGCTGGGAAGAATTCTTCAATATCAAAATCTATTTCAGGATTCTGGATTTGGCCAGATGGCAGCTGAGTGTCAGGCCCACTGTTTGCGTCAGACAAAAACCACAATTATCCAATGTCTGATGAGGCAGATTACTTTACAAGATGTTTTCTAAATCACTTAATAATTCTATGGCTTGGGTCTGATTATCTGTCATGTTCTGTGAAGGAAGCACACTATTCTGTGCATTGAAGCCCCAAATTGGAGCAGATTTCTCAATATGTTGATTTAAAGTCTTAGGGTCATTCTGAGTTAACAAACCATGAGTAACTGTCTTCTGCTACTAAGCTGCTGCTTATAAAATTGTCTGCATGAACACTGTAAGATGAAAGTACACTATCAAAAATGTTTCTGTACATTCTAGCTTTTCCCCTCTGTACTTGGCCTTCTGCAGGATTTTGTATCCAACTGGTCTGGGTTTCTCTGGAGATCCCACCAGGCTGACAACAAGCGTTCATAAACACATCACTCTGAGCAGCTATAGATAAAGTTACCAAAGAAATGTTCAGAAGCATCTGGGTATAAATACTAATGAAAAGGGATTCTTGAGAATCAAGTGACAGATAAGTCTGAGAACAAAATGACATGGAGGAGTCAAGGCCAAACCACCGGGCAAGAAGGTATGAGGTTTTGTGAGGCATAGGACAGATCCATCTGTATATTGATTGAAGAAATACCATTCTTTTGATATGTCTTCTCTTATAAAACATTATACAGATTTTAACAAAGTTCATTTGAATGCTGGTACTGACTGGCTCAACAACAGGATTTATAATTTTTAAAGAGGTATGCTCTCTTTAAGACAGCAAGCCTCTGACTCTAGGCAAAGGCTTAGGGTTCCTACTGTAATGGGCTCCAAGTACCAAGGACCTGCGGTGGAGTCCTAATTCTAACCGAACTGCCACAGGCTCAGGCAAAGAGTCAGAGGTAGGCAAAAGACAGGCACAGGAGAGAAATCTGTGACTGGAAGTTTAACCAGAGCCACTTTGGTCTTTGGTAGAACCATTTCTTAGGATATCTCAGAGGTGTTGTGACACTCTGCTATATGGCATTAAAGCTGCATGAATCTTCAAAAGAGGTTATTAATTTTATATCTGAAGTTTCTAGTTCTTGAGCATTTGATTGAGGGGTTGGTTGGGTGCTCACTGGTTCAATGGTCTTAATAGATAACTTCTGGTTTTGTTGGTAGTTTCCATTTGCTTTTAATAGGTGGATCTCTGTGTTCTGCAGGGATCTGATACCAAATGTGAGATTGTAATGTTGTTCTGCTGGGTAGGGACAGTGGCATGTGCACTGGAATGTCTAGCAACATTCCTCTGTTTGCTTTATCAAGTTTCACTTTGTACAATAGGCACTGCTGCACTCATTGCATTTACGCTGCTTCTCCGCATGCATTTTCAAAAAGTGCTCTTTTACAAGAGAAAACTGAGAAAATGATCTTCCGAGACCTCTAGGGCACCCTTCAATTGGACAACAATAGAATTTTGGTATGATTTTCCAATCTTGACCTTGTACATATTGAGCACCAGCTGTTGGGTAGGATCTTGCTGCAGCTACACAGGGATCACGGAAAGTGGAATCAGCTCTCCCTTGCAGGAGGCACCTGGGCCTAGGGCTTATGAAATGCTGCTGTGGGGCAGCGATAGGCTGCCCATAACAGGATCAGGGGTCGGGGGCAGTGGTTGTCGAGGCTCCCTGCAGAGCCTCCAGGACAACAGGAGGGCTCTCCGACAGAGCCATGGGTTCAGCGCCATGGCCTCCAAGGCTGCTGTGACTCCCTGCTTATGGATAATCTTTTGTCCTTGGTTTAAAACACCAGAATTTCTGGATCTTTCTGGGCCTTCAACCCATTATTGAATTTCAGTAAATTTCCTCAGTCATCTGCCTCACTGAGAAGTAGTATTCCTGCTGCTTCAACTCTGAATTGCAGAAAACTTGAAAATTCAGTCTTCCTCAATTCCATCTTTGCTCCCACTCCACCATGCTGTATAGTTTTCATATTTATTGTGACCTTAATTAGTTTTGATGAGGGTAATGCTGCCCTTATGGAATATGTTTGCAAGACCTCATTCCCCTTTTATCTTTTTAAATGATTGAAGACAGAATTATTAACTCTTATTTAAATATTTGATATCAATCAACAATGAAGTAATGTGGTCCTGTGCTTTTCTTCAATAGGAGACTTTTTATTATTGATTCAATCAAGTTATTTCATATGAATCGGCTTATGTTTTCTATTTATTCATTATTCAGTCTTGACTAATGTGTATGTTTCTGAGAATTTTGTAATTTTGTCAAGTTTATCAAGTCTCTTGGCCTTATTTTACATAATAATCTCATGATATTTATGTTTCTGTGATGTCAGTTATAATACCTTCTTATTTATCTATGAATTCACTTGTTTGAGACTTCTCTCCTTTCTTTTTTTTTCTGATAGATGTAACTATGGGTTTTTCCATTTTTAAATATTTTTTTAAATAGGTCTTTATTTTTCAGCTTGTATTGTCCATTTTATTTATTTCTACTCTGATCATTAGTATTTATTTACTTCCTATAAAGTAGGGTTTATTTGTTCTTGTTTGATTCCATCAGATGCAGCAGAATTTAATAATTTGAGATCTTTCTGTTTTTTGATGTGGGCCTATATTGCTATAAATGACCCTCTTAATATTGTTCTTGCCATATTTCATAGAATTTTATATGTTGTTTCCAGAAACATTAAGAATTTCTTTCTCGATTCCTTCCTAGATCAATTTGTTGTTCATTGGTAAGTTGTTTAACTTCCATGTTTTCCAACTTTCTTTTATATTGATTTGTAGTTTTTATTGTGTGGTTATAAAATATACTCAATGTTATTTAAGTATTTAATTTTTTTGAGACTATTTATATGTCAGGCACAGGGGGACACTCTTGGATTCCCAGTAATTTGGGAACATGAGACAGAATGATTTCAAGTTCCAGTCCAGGCCCAGAAACTTAGATAGACTCTGCCTTAAAATAAAAATAAACAAATAGAAAGAACTGGGAATTTAGCTCAGTGGTAAAGCATTTATGGTTTTAATATCCAGTAAAACAAGCAAACAAAAATTACAAACAAAAAATAATATAACAATGCTGGGATAAGACTTGTTTTGTTACCTGTTGTATGGTTTATTGTGGAGAATATACTATGTATGATTGGGAATAATGTGTATTCTGCATCTGTTGGATTGGGCATTTCATATAAACTTCTGTTAGGTCCATTTGATCCAGAACATATTTTAACTGTTATTTTTTGTTGTTGTTTTATTTCCTGGATGATCTTCATGGCTGAGAATGTGGACATAAAGGCTCCCACTAATATTTTATTGGAGTGTATCTCTCCTTTGTATTTTATAATATGATATATGTATTTTCTATCTCTCTCTTCCCCCCCCCTCTCTCTCTCTCTCTCTCTCTCTCTCTCTCTCCCCTCTACCACTTTTGAAACCAAGTATATTTTATGCATGAGTTTACTGAGGACTGGAATGTCTGAATATTATATTATAGTTTTGTTATGTATTCTTTTATTTATACTTTTTAGAAATTTTTCTTTATTTTTCCTTATTTGATATATATTTTTCCTCTCACCTATCTGTTTTCCTGGTTACTCATTATCTCTTTACTCCTGCTAACAATCAGCCTCTCTTAATTCCCTTTTCACTCTTCCTATAACAATTTTCTTTTACTTCTATCTTCTCTCCTATTCCTCATAAACATCACATCCTACACTACTTCTGTTCTCAGTTTTTCAGTTCAAGATAATATAAATAAAACTGTAGTGAACATTTTATATGATATATATAAATATATATGTAATATATATGATATAACACACACACACACACACATACAGATTTACCTCTGAACCATTCATAAGTATGCAACTAGAAGTGTTAAAGCATAAATTCAGGATATTTAATCAAATGTACATACTCTTAAAATTCATTAGTACAAAGACAAATAATCCAGTAAAAATTTGTATGAGATTTAAATAATTTAAAAGAAGAATTTTAGGAATAACCACAAAGCTCATTAAAAGGTGCTCAACTTCACTAATCACTAGAAAAATGCAAATTAAAATCATAATGTGATATTATCATACACTCTTTATAATGGCAGAAATCAAAAGTTCTGACAGTACTTAATTTTGGTTAGGATTTGGAGTTTGCAGTTGGGAATATAAAATTACACAACCAATTTTGAAAACAGTATAACAATTTCTTAAAAACTTAAACATATCCTTCCTTTATGCAATTGCACTTGTAGTTGAATACTTATAAGCACTCATAGATGAATTCATTATCATTTTTGTTTCATGTAAAATGACTTGCTCTTTATTCACATAGAGCCCAAGAATAAATAAATAAATAAATAATAGAAATCAGAATCAATGCATATGGTAACATATTTTTAGAAACTCATCAAAATATATACTTCAGATCTGTTTATTTCAGTATACATAAGTATATGTTAACATTACTTGCATTTAAGAAAATAAAAAAAAAGTAGTCTCCAAATACAGAGCATAGGAAATATCAGAAATAGAGAAAAAAGGTGAGGCTGGATAATTGTATCATTTTAAGACCATAGATAACCATAGACATTTTTTAAGTAGGAGAGAATCAGTCATATTTATGTCCTAGAAAATACAGGGTGAGATGAAAAGATAAAAACTTCACACACATGAGTATACACATACACATACATTTACACAAATGACAATATTAATAATAATAAATAAATTCACTAAAGTGGCAGAATACAAGAGTGAATATAGAAAAATACAGTTGTTTTATCAACACTAATAGTTATCTACCCCCCACCACCACCAAAAAAAAGAATTTGGGCTTGGGCTGGGGATAAGTGGTAGAGTGCTCACCTGGCATGCATGAGGCACTGGATTTGATCCTCAGCACCACATAAAAATAAAATACAGGTATTGTGTTCATGTACAACTAAAAAAAAACTTTAAAAAAATAATTAAAGAAGCAATACTATTTAAAATAGAATAATCTTAAAATCCTTGTAATAAATTTAATTAAAGAAGTGAGAGATCTTTACCCTGAAAGCTATAAAATAATGAATAAACAAACTGATGCAAATAAATGTAATGATTATCCATGCTTTTGTATAGAAATAATTAATATTGTTTAGAAGTATATTACCCATAGTCATACAGGTACACAAATGCAGATTCAGTGCAATCTCTGTCAAAAATTCCAATAGCATTTTTCACAGAAAAAGAAAAAAAAAACTCTAAAATTTATAGTGAATCACAAAAAATATAAATAGACAAAAGAATTTAAACAAAGTAAAATGAAACTGGTGGTTTTATATTATTTGGTTTCAAACTACATTACACAGTTATAGAATTTGAAATAGTATATAATGGGCATAAAAACAGTAACATAGAACAATGGAACAGAATGAGTCCAGAAATAAAGATAAATATACATAGTCAATTAGTTTTTGACAAGACATTCAAGAGGATACAGTGGAGCAAAGATAAGCTTTTAAATAAATTTGGTAAAATTGAATGTCCATATGCAAATAATGAAATGATATTATTCATAGCAATCAAATCAACATGAATTAATGACTTAAAAGTGTGGCCTGCAATGAAAAATACCCAAGAAACAAATGTAGGGGGAAAACTCCTTGATATTGTTCTTCAGAATAATTTGTTTTGATAACTCATCAAAAGCTCAGATGATAAAAACAAAAATTGAAATGTAAGATTAAATTTTTTTCAATTCTTTTTATGTATTTTTTATGTGGTGCTGAGGATCAAACCCTGTGCCTCACATGTTCGAGGCAAGCACTCTACCACTGAACCATAACCCCAGCCCTAATCTTTTTTTGTAAGATTAAATTTAACTAAAAAGTTTCTTCATAGCAAAGGAGACAATCAACAAAATATAAAGTCATCATATGAATTGATATAAAATATTTGCAAACCATATAACTATTAAGGGACTGCAATATAATATATCATGGATATCAATATCAAAAATAATTACAATAATTTGATTAAAATGGTAAAATGATCTAAATAAATTTTCTCAATGAAAAAAGAAAAATATATAAGAAATGATGCTGAACATTATTAATATTTAGGAAAATGTAAGTCAAAATCACAATGTGATATCACCATATACTTGTTATGGTGACTGTTATCAAAACTACAATAGATAACAAATGCAATAGAGAGGCAGAAAAATATGAACTCTTTTACCTTTTTAGGAATTCAAGCTGCTACAACCATTGAAGAAAACACTATGGATGTCACAAAAAAATTAAGAATAAAAATACAAATGAATATCAAACATATAGACAAATGTTCAACATTCCTAGCATTCAGGGTATTGCAAATTAAAACTGAGGGTTTTTTTCCTTACCCCAGTAAGAATGACTAATAATAATAATAATAATAATAATAATAATAATAATATACATGTTGGTAAGCAGGCGGGGACAAAGGAACAAATATTGCTGGGGCAACTACAAATTAACACATCACCATGGAAATCATTATGGACACTCCTACAAAACAGTAGTAATATAACCATCATATAACCCAGCTATTCTACTCCCTAGTATTTATCCAAAAGAACTGCCATCAGAATAGCATATTGATACATTCATTCAATGTATATAGCAATGCAATTTACAATAATCAAGATATTGAGCCAAGCTAGTTATCTCTCAACATATAAATAGATAGAGATAATTCCATATACATACACAATGGATCTTTACCCAGTCACAGAGAAGAGAAATAAAATAATTTGCAGAAAAATGGAAGGGACTGGAGAACATCAGTCTAAGTGAAATAAGCCAGACTCAAAAAATCAAGAGTCAAGTGGCTGGGGTTATAGCTCAGTGGTAGAGCGCTTGCCTCACACATGTGAGGCACTGGGTTCAATCCTCAGCACCACATAAAAACAAATAAATAAAGTAAAGATGTTGTGTCCATCATAAAAAAGTCTTTTAAAAAATCAAGAGACAAATATTGTCCTCATATAGGGAAGTCATAAGGAAAAAAATGAATAAAAAATAAGATCTCGGGCTGAGGTTGTAGATCAGCAGTAGAGCGCTTGCCTAGCAGGTGTGAGGCACTGAGTTTAATTCTCAGCACCACATAGATAGATAGATAGATAGATAGATAGATAGATAGATAGATAAAATAAAGGTATTTTGTCCATCTACAACTAAAATATTTTTTTTAAATAAGAACTCATGAAAATAAAAGGATATTAGTAGAGGAGAGGTAGGGGACCAAAGGGAACAAAGGAAGGGAGGAATATGGGGAGAATTGAATTATGATACATGCTTATATAAATATCCACAATGAATTCCCCAAAGATGGAATCAGCAATTCATAAAGATATCTGTGCTTACATAGCTAATAAAAATTTTCCTTAAAATTATGAGGTTACACTCAATAAAGCATCACATGTTGAAAATAACCTAAGTTAAAAATGAATTTCATATAGCTAATTATAATAGCTTAGTGACACAGTGTACTAAAGAGTATTGGTGGTTTGTTGAGAGCCACAGCCGAAGGGGCCCCAGCAAACTTCCAGCTGCCAGCAATCCAGCTGCCGGCTGATGATTGGCTCACAGCGGCCCCAGCAACATCTAGCTGATTGGCTCCTTGGCCCCAGCAACATCTAGCTGATTGGCTCCTCTGCGGTGATGCTCATTGGACTGTTTCCCTGCCCTTTCAGACCACGGAGCTGCTCATTGGGGGACTTTTTGGCTCTGCCCACGTGACCCAGCCAATCGGCCTCAAGAGCAGGAGGATTGTGGGAGGTGGAGAGAAGCTTGGGGGGGAGAGAGAGGCTTGTAAAAAAGCCGGTGGTGGCAGTTGAGGCTCTGAGGGGTTTTTCCTGAGAGGCTGTTTGTTTGGTGTGTGGTTCTAAAAATAAAGTTAGTTTCTTTTGACAAGTGGCTTCTGATTGTGCCCAGCCAGACTGCGGCATTTGGTGGCCCGTACGGGGAACGAACCCGCGACCTTGGCGTTATCTATTATAGTAGAAATACGGGATCAGAAATTAGTAAAAAACAAACTGAAAGAGTGTTAAGTAAATTGTTAGAGGAAGGAGGCATCCCAGTAAAATCAATAGCAGTCAGGGCATACGTTGATACAATACAAAAATGTAGCCCATGGCTTTTTAAGGAGGAGTTGTTAAATATATCACAATGGAACCATCATGGTGAAGATTTAAAAAGAATAGAAAAGAAAAGCCCAGGGACTCTGCCAGTTGGCACATTGCCATTGTGGACGTTCGTATCTTGTTTGCTTAGTCCAAAGCCTTCAGTTCAGACAATGGTAGAGGAAGGAGAAGACATAATGATTCAAGTAAAAGAGAAGGTCTCTCAAGTTAGTCAGACAGAGGAAAAGATTCAAGTAAAAGAGAAGGCCTCTCAAGTTAGTCAGACAGAGAAAGAAAGTGTAAAACAGAAAAAGCCATCAGGGGGAAAGTTACAACAGGAGATTGCTACTAACACCTTTCTATCACCAGAGGGTGTAAGTGTCCAACCAACAGCACCACCTCTACAGGAGACTGCTACTAACACCTTTCTATCACCAGAGGACGTAAGTGTCCAACTAACAAGGCCACCTCCATATGCTGGGAGGTCCCCAACCCCCGCAGTTGATAGTTGGGATCCTGAGACAAGATCTCAAATATTAACATGCCCTGTATTTGAGGCAGGAGGGCAGCGATTTTACCAAGTTTTAAATTTCAAAACAGTGAAGCAGCTAAAAGAGGCTGTAACAACCTATGGTCCTCAAGCACCCTTCACTGTAAGCTTGGTCGAATCCATTAAAAACTTGAACATGACGCCAGCAGATTGGGCTAATATGTGTAAAGCTGTGCTAAATGGAGGACAATACCTGTTATGGAAGGTTGCCAATGAGGAATTTTGCAAGGAGACGGCTAGGCGAAATGCAGCAGCTGGTTATCCTCAGAGAAATCTAGATATGTTGTTAGGAAAGGGACCTTATGAGGATCAGCAGCAACAAATTGCATATGATCCTGGAGTATACGCACAAATTGCTGCAGATGCAATTAAGGCATGGAAGACTTTACAAGGACATGGAGGTTTACAAGGTCAATTATCTAAGGTAATACAAGGAGCTAATGAACCTTATGCTGAATTTGTAGATAGGCTTATTCAAACAGCTACCAGAGTTTTTGGGAATACAGAACAAGCAATGCCATTACTAAAACACCTGGCTTATGAGCAAGCGAATCGTTGATGCAGAGATATCATTAGACCATGGAAACATGAAGATTTAAACACATATATTAAATTATGTAGAGACATTAATGAACAAGAGCAAGTCGTGGCAGCTGCAGTAAAACAGGCTTTAGATGCCAGAGACATTAATGAACAAGGGCAAATTGTGGCAGCTGCAGTAAAACAGGCTTTAGATGCCAGGCCAAGAACATGCTACAATTGTGAACAAACAGGACATTTTAAAAGGAATTGCCCCATTGGAGGAGGGTTTAACAAAACTAGGTATCCAAGGAGTAGAATACCAGGTATTTGCCCACGATGCCGTAGAGGGAGACATTGGGCTAATGAATGCCGTTCTCAAACCACCATAGAGGGTACTCCATTATCAAAAAACGAACAAGGACCAGGTGTTTATCCACGATATCGTGGAGAAAGGCATCAGGCTCCATTGCCAAAAAATGGACAAGGGGGCCCAATGCTCCGGGGCCCAAAACCACAAATATACGGAGCACTGGAGGAACCCAGCAACCCCATCAGGGTAGTGCCCAGGACACATTGTCCATCAGATCCCTCATCAGACAAACCAGAGGGAGCGCAGGGTTGGACATCTGCGCCTCCGCCAGAGCAGTACTAACTCCAGAGATGGGAGTTCAAATCATTCCCACAGGGGTGAAAGGACCTCTTCCCAAAGGAACAGTAGGCTTATTATTGGGACGCAGCTCTTCTACTCTAAAAGGACTTATGATAAGTCCTGGGGTAATTGATCCCGATTATGAAGGTGAAATAAAAATTATAGCCAGTTCTCCAAAGGGTATATCAGTAATTTCACCAGGAGATAGAATAGCACAGTTACTAATAATACCCAGCCTACATGATAAATTTTCCAGTCGTACTGTAGAAAGAGGTTCCAAGGGATTAGGTTCCACAGGTGTAGATTGGGCTATGCTTTCTTTAAATTTAGATTCTCGCCCCATGCTAAAACTAAATATTCAAGGACATGAATTTAATGGGCTACTGGATACAGGTGCAGACCTTAGCATCATCTCTCGTCAAGAATGGCCAAAACATTGGCCATTACAACAAGCCACTCAAACGCTTCGAGGCCTAGGAGTGGCAACTAATCCCCATAGAAGTGCAATGGTATTAGATTGGAAGGATCCTGAAGGATGTGAAGGAACTATACAGCCATATGTATTGGATCATCTTCCCGTAAATTTATGGGGACGAGATGTCCTAGATCAATTAGGTTTGACATTAACAAATAACATCAACCAAAATGCACCCACTATTATGACTAGACAAGGTTTTAGGAAAGGAAAAAGATTAGAAAAACAAGAACAAGGTATAGCAGCACCAATACAAATAGATCAAGGAACAGACAGACATGGGTTGGATTTTCAGAAAGGGCCACTGAGACAATAAAAATTACTTGGAAATCAGAAAGACCAGTATGGGTTCCTCAGTGGCCCCTGACTAAAGAAAAGATACAAGCAGCCCATGACCTGGTCAAACAACAATTAGCAGAAGGACATATACAACCTTCTGTATCTCCCCATAATACTCCCATTTTTGTCATCAAAAAGAAATCTGGTAAATGGAGATTATTGCAAGATTTAAGAGCCATTAATAATGAGATGGTTATTATGGGACCTGCTCAATCAGGGATTCCTCAGTTGTCTGCTTTGCCAAAAACCTGGTATGTTTTAGTTATAGATATTAAAGATTGTTTTTTTTCAATTCCAATTCATCCTGAGGATAGTCCACGTTTTGCATTTACTATCCCTGCACTGAATCATGAAGGTCCTGATCAGAGATATGAATGGAAAGTACTCCCTCAAGGGATGGCTAACAGCCCAACTATGTGTCAAATTTATGTTAACAAAGCAATCCAGCCACTTAGAAATCAAAATTCTGAACTACAAATATTTCACTATATGGATGATGTATTATTAGCACACAAAGATAAAAACACATTGCTAGAATGTTATGCCACACTTACAAACTTATTAAAAAATTATAATCTAGAGATAGCAATAGATAAAGTACAATTAAATTTTCCAATTAATTATTTAGGAGTTCTATTATCCTCAACCATGGTCCGTCCACCAAAAATTCAAATACGAGTAGATCAACTCAAATCACTTAATGACTTTCAAAAGTTATTAGGAGACATAAATTGGATAAGGCCTTATTTAGGTATACCAACAGGAGAGTTGGGACCTTTATTTGATATCCTAAAAGGTCCATCAGATCCAAATTCACCCCGAATGTTAACGCCTGAAGCAAGAAAGGCATTAAAAATCATTGAAACATATATGGAAAATATGCATTTGGATAGAATTGATATAAGTTTGCCTTTATTATTTATTATACTACCAACAAAAAATATTCCTACAGGAGTATTTTGGCAAGAAGGTCCATTATTATGGATACATTTATCTTATTCTCCTAACACTATTCTTACTAGGTATCCTGAGGCTGTAGGACAATTAATACTCAAAGGAATAAAAGCAGCAAAGGGAGTGTTTGGAATTTCTCCCAATAAAATTATTACTCCATATACTATGAATCAAATTGATGAGTTAGCTAATGAGTTAAATACTTGGGCAATAATCATGTGCAAATCTAATGTTTCATTTGATAACCACTTACCATCTAATCCTTTATTGTCTTTTTGGTCATTGCATCCTGTAATTTTTCCAAAAATGACAAGAAAAACACCTATCATGAATGCTCCAAATATATTCACTGATGGGTCAAATAATGGTACAGCAGCAGTAGTTACCCCTGATCAAACTTTTACATTTTTAGTACCCAAACAATCAGCTCAAAAGGTAGAGCTTAATGCAGTTTTACAAGCTTTTGTGATGTTTAAAGATTCTGTATTTAATTTATTTTCTGATAGTCAGTATGTAGTTAATGCTATAGTATCTCTTGAAGATGCTGGTAGGATTTCCCCTTCTTCTACTGTTTTCTCTTTGCTTTCCACTATACAAAGTCTAATCTGGGACAGAAAAGATCCATTCTTTATAGGACATATCAGGGCACATACAGGATTGCCTGGAGCCCTTAGTTTGGGCAATGATTTAGCAGATAAAACTACACATGACATACATATTTTCTCTACACTAGAAGAAGCTATAAATTTTCATAAAAAGTTCCATGTCAATGCTAATACTTTACAAAAGCGTTTTAAAATAACTAAGGAACAAGCTAGACAAATAATAAAACAATGTCAAAATTGTGTGACCTTTTTACCACAAGTTAATCTTGGAGTCAATCCTAGAGGATTGATACCTAACCATATTTGGCAGATGGACGTCACACACTTGCCAGAATTTGGAAAATTAAAATATTTGCATGTTACAGTTGATACTTCTTCTGGATTTTTGATGGGCTCGCTTCATGCTGGAGAAAAAACTAAAGATGTTATAGCTCACTGCTTACAAAATTTTGCCACTGTGGGTGTTCCAAAACAGTTAAAAACAGATAATGCCCCTGGTTATACTTCTACCTCTTTTAAACAATTTTGCTCAACATTTGGCATTACTCATATAACAGGAATCCCATACAATCCACAGGGACAAGGCATAGTTGAAAGAGCTCATCAAACTATTAAAATGTACTTATTAAAGCAAAAAGAAGGAATTGGGAAGGGGTATATATTCCCCAAAGATAAACTTAAAATAACCCTTTTTACTCTAAACTTTTTAAATTTGGATTCATCAGGACTTAGTGCTGCGGAAAGGCATATGTGTCCAAAAAATGTACATAAGCCCAAGGTACTTTGGAAGGATATTCTAACAGGACAATGGAAAGGTCCTGACCCAGTAATTGTCTGGAGTCGGGGGTCTGTTTGTGTGTTTCCACAGGGAGAACAGCAGCCGATTTGGATTCCAGAGAGATTAACCAAGGTCCTGACCCAGTGATTGTCTGGAGTCGGGGGTCTGTTTATGTGTTTCCACAGGGAGAACAGCAGCCGATTTGGATTCCAGAAAGATTAACTAAAGCGATTTCTACAGACCAAAAAGAAGATGATTTGGCTCAAATCCATAACAACTGATATCCAAAACTCCAGTTTGGCTATTCTTACATCTGCAACAGAACCAGGATGCTTTTTTCAATATCTATTTTATTATTGCCCTTTGCCATATCATGAAGTTCTATTTTGTTTTTTGAGCTCATACAGACCTAGGTTAATGTTTTGCTGATCAGTTCTATTTTTTGACTATAGAGTTTTTAAACATTGCAATGGAGATTTCACCTGTAAAAAGTTATAAGGCCTTTACTATAATGTTATGTGTTGTATGTATTATGTTATGTGTGCACACTTGTGTTTTGTGTTATATGTTTGAATGTCCATATATCATATATGATGAGCGCTCATGATAAAATGGATCCAAATATTTTTTTTTTTCACGTGATTTATATGGTTTAATTTAAATTGGGTAAACAACTGTTGAGGATTGTTTTAATATGTAAACAAAAAAGAAGGTTAACAGATCTGTTTGTTTACTTTCACCTTTCCTTTTCATTATATTTAATAATTCTCTTAAAGACAATGTAAATTGTTAAGAAAATTGTTTTCTTTTAGTGCCTTCTGTAATGTTACATAATTTTTTCTTTAGCCATTATTGCCAGAATTCCTATCTTCATCCCAGTGCCGGTGAAGACAATGTAAATTGTTAAGAAAATTGTTTTCTTTTAGTGCCTTCTGTAATGTTACATAATTTTTTCTTTAGCCATTATTGCCAGAATTCCTATCTTCATCCCAGTGCCGGTGAAGACAATGTAAATTGTTAAGAAAAATTGTTTTCTTTTAGTGCCTTCTGTAATGTTACATAATTTTTTCTTTAGCCATTATTGCCAGAATTCCTATCTTCATCCCAGTGCTGGTGAAGTCAAAGATAAAACCAATCTACACCTTCTACAATAGCCATCACTGAACTGCTTGCAGAACTTGCCTGGACACATTGTGAGCTCACCTGTATGCATTTTGAACTATCTGTTGGTGCAGCGACTTGTGGTAGTGTTGGGGTATTTTTGCTGATGATGTCACCGGTGGTACAATTTTTCAAAGGAGCCCTCAATTGGCTTAATGTCATGGCATTTTGCATCCTCCTCTACTAGTGATGGTCTAAAATTTGGGGGCCAACAGAGGTGAGGCAAAGAACCTCACCCCCCCACTGGTGCAAAGGCCTATCCACAAGTATAGCTGTATGCTGGACCGGTAGTCAGTGACGGGTATGATCCAATTGCAGTGGTACCAACCTAAGACAGGAGGCTGACGCCTAGAGGTCAGTTCATCCGATGACGGGTAAGGACCATATGTTGAATTGGACTGCCTAACAGGCACGGTCCCTAAGCCACATGCTTGTTGTTTAAACAGAGAGGGGGAGATGTTGAGAGCCACAGCCGAAGGGGCCCCAGCAAACTTCCAGCTGCCAGCAATCCAGCTGCCGGCTGATGATTGGCTCACAGCGGCCCCAGCAACATCTAGCTGATTGGCTCCTTGGCCCCAGCAACATCTAGCTGATTGGCTCCTCTGCGGTGATGCTCATTGGACTGTTTCCCTGCCCTTTCAGACCACGGAGCTGCTCATTGGGGGACTTTTTGGCTCTGCCCACGTGACCCAGCCAATCGGCCTCAAGAGCAGGAGGATTGTGGGAGGTGGAGAGAAGCTTGGGGGGGAGAGAGAGGCTTGTAAAAAAGCCGGTGGTGGCAGTTGAGGCTCTGAGGGGTTTTTCCTGAGAGGCTGTTTGTTTGGTGTGTGGTTCTAAAAATAAAGTTAGTTTCTTTTGACAAGTGGCTTCTGATTGTGCCCAGCCAGACTGCGGCAGTGGTTTACCCCTATAAACACATGAGCAACTGAGAGCTGGGGCTTAGTGCTACTAGCCAACATTGGGGATACTATCATACCACATATTGCTATTCCAGGAAAAAAAAAAATTCAAAGCATAGCTTCTATTGAGTATGCACCCATTTTTCACCATGATAAATTCAATTAAATTACTAGAAATATTGTAAGTTGCTGACCATATAAAATTATTATTTACAATATCTAAGATTATTAGATGTAGTGTGTATATATGTGTGTGTGCATACATATATAAACACACATATATAGATATATCTATAGCTATGTAAGTATATATATATATATATGTCAGCATGTATCTATAGCTATGTAACTCTAGATATATAGATATATAGATAGAGGTACATATTGACTCATATATGTGTGTTTATATATACTGTATCATATGTATGTGAAAAGAAATATTTTCCAAATTTTTAAAAATAGAGTCTGCCATTTTCAACATGAACCTAGAGGATAATGGGTTCAGTGAAATATTTTATGAAAAGCAAGAAAAATACTGCACGACTTTATTTTTAAGTAAAATCTAAAATCAGGTTGAATAAAAAAGAATGTGTTGAACATTGGTTACCAAAAGTGTAGAGGGGGAGAAAAATTAGAGATGTAAACTAAAGGGTACAAATTGGCAGTTATATAGGATGAATAATTCTAGAATATTAATTTATAGCAGTACTAAAATTTATAATATTGGGTTGTATACTAAGCATTTGCTATATGGATATATATTTATGTGCTCTTGAACTACCACCCCAAAAGGTAACTCCGCAAGGTAATGAATATATTATTTGCTTACTTGTAGTAATATTTACACTATGTGTGTGTGTGTTTGTGTGTGTATGTGTGTACATATAATTAAAACATGATGCTGTGTATGTATTGTGTATTATGTTATATATCAGTATTTATATACTTTATATTTACATGGGTTGATGTATTTAAATAAATGGTATTTTTAAAGAATGACAGTTATGAAAATAAATCAAAGTGCCAAAAGGGAGCCAGTGAAATAGATCATTCACAGGAGAGAGTAAGCAATTTATATTAGGATGAAGTAATGGACTGGATTCCCAAGTTATGTAGGAGGTAGAAATACTTTAGAATTGTGTTATAATTTTAATGAGAGAAAATATCAAGAATTACTTCCATACATCTTACTTGGTAGATTAGGAAAGTCTCAGATTATAACTGGTGAGAAAGGTTTTAGGTTTGATTCATTTAGAGGGGTGTGCAATGAAGCATGACAGGTAATGAGATACTTTATAATTTGAGATATAGTCAATTATAGTAGATTTGCTTTGTTGTTTTGGAATATGAGTCCATTGTATCATCTGTTTGACAGATGATAAATCATTTGATATTTTGAACCACATCAATGACATTTTGAGTTATGGATATCATAAAGGCCAAAAAATATAGTGAAAGAATAATCAACAGTGGAAACTTTGGGGACTACTTTTAGTAATGAGGAAATAGGATATGACATTGAAAATGGGGAACCATGGACAAGTACAACTAGCAAAAAGAATGAGAAAATGATCATGTCATAGAAGTCAAAGAAGAATATGGATGGGTTTCTAGATGGCATCTAAGAAAAATTCATAGTGGTTGCAGCAGCTTTCCAAGAAGAAATTAAATCAGCACTTCTACAGTGGAAAACTAAGTTAGAGAAATGGGGGGAAAGCAAGGAGGCAATTCAACAAGATAGTAAAGAAAGGTAAAACAAAAAAATGGTTTTCAGAAAAGAAAATGAATTAATAAAGGCAACAACCAGCTTCTGTATCTGGCAGTGAGGGAGAGAAACACTTCTTCATGAAGAGTAAAGGCACTTTCCCAACAAACATGAGAAAAACAGACACTGATCAACAAACTTGAGGAGATAATGAACTCAGAAAGGCTAAGCTGTTTGTAATGAAGGAATCTTGTAAATATCTGGCTTGAGAAAGAATTGGTAATCCCCACAATGGTTGTTTAAATCACCCTACCAAATGTGTTTGGAGCTAGGGGGCATCCGACAGCTTGATGTGAGTCATTGAGCAGATTTGGAATACCTGGGGCTTACTGTTGTTTTTCAGACATCACTTTTTTTTTTTGAGATTTATGTTGTCTCCTCCTCCTTCCTTTATTTCCAGTACTAAGTATACTTACATTTTAAATGTCAGAGTCCAAACAGCCACCTAGGCTATAGTTGTTATTGTTTCAATAGGTAATCGAACCAAGCCCCACCTTAAACACAGAAAAGAGATTAGGTCCCTTAGAAGACTCTGAAGAGTAGATAAGATTTAATTTCAACATTAGTTTAAACACCTGAGATAATTAAGAACAAAGCCAAAACTAATGAAATAGAGAATAAATGATACAAGGGATCAATGTAACAGAGTTGATTCTTCAAAAAGATTAACAAGACTATTAAGATTTTATTTAAATTAACCAAAGAGAGAGAAAGAGGGAGTGAGGGAGAGAGAGAGAGAGAAGGCATAAATCAGAAAAAGAATTAGAGTTGATAAATATCAACAGAACCATTTCTAAAATCCAGAGGATCATTAGATACCATTTTTGAAAGCATACTCCTGTAACTTGAAAAATATAGAAAATATTAACCAATTTTGTTCACGGTTGACCTGCTCAAATTAAACCAAGAGGATATAGAAAACCTAAATAGATAAATAACATTTAACGAGGTTGAAACAGTAATAAAAAGTTTTCCAGTAAAGAAAAGTCTGGGATCAGATATACTATCAGTTGAGTATTACCAGACCTTTAAAGAGAAACTATTGTCAATACTCCTCAAGTTATTCCATGAAATACTAAATGAGGGATCAGTCTGAAACTCCTTCTACAAAGCCAGTATAGCATTAATATCTAAATAAGAAATGACATATAAAGGAAAGAAAACTAGAGACCAATATTCCTAATGAACATAGATTTACGAATTCTTAATAAAATATTAACAATCTGCTTTCAAAAACACATTACCCAATGTACACCATGGTAAATTTGCTTGCATTCCAGGTAAGAAATGTTGGTTCAACATGTGTAAATTAAATAATGAAATTAACCAAATAAATGAAATTTAAGACAAAAATCACAAGATCATCTCATTGCATTCAGAAAAGTATTTAAATATATCCAGCATCAAATCTTGGGGGAAAAAAAGAAAAGAAACTAGAAATTAAAGTAAGTTACCTTAACATTATAAAGGCTATATATAGTAATCTCAGTATCATCATCATACTGAATGGAGGAAAACTGAAAGTTTTTCCTCTAAAATCAGAAATAAGACAGAGGTGTCTATTTTAATGACTTTTATTAAGTTTAGTTATTGCAATTCTAATCAGAGAACTCAGGCAAGAGAAGAAAATTAATTTGTACAAATAAAATAGTAAAATTAAGACTACCGCAGGAATGAGATCGTGCCCAGAATGCCCACACCAGCCCTGGCGGGACCCATGCTTCTCAGTACAGTGGGTTCACCCCTCCTCCAGTGGGGCAGACACCCGCCAAAGCCTAGCCTCTGACATAGGACCTCCCCTTCTGACCAGCAGACTATCTGTGGAGTTTGAGCCTGGTGGGAGGTCAAGCCCAGCAGTCCAGATCCACCCACACCAGCCTGTATGTGGTCCCACACACACAGCAGGCTTGGTCCACCCCCTCTCTCTGCAGGGCAGACACCCAGCAGAGCCTAGTCTCTGGTGCAGGACCAACCTTTCAGACTGGCAGACTACTGCGGGAGCCAAGATCAAGCCCAGAACACCCACACCAGCCCTCAAGACCCATGCTCTCAGTAGGCCCGGTTTACCCCTCTCCCAGTGGGGCAGGGCAGACACCGACCAGAGCCTAGCCTCTGGCATAGGACCACCCCTTCCAACCAGCAGACTAACCCTAGAGGTCAAGCCCTGTGGTCCACATCCACCTACAGCAAAAGGAACATATCTCAATATCATAAAGGCTATCTGTGCTAAGCCCAAGGCCAATATCATTCTAAATTAAAAAAAAAAAAAAAAATTGAAGGGATTCCCTCTAAAAACTGGAGAAAGACAGGGATGCCCTCTTTCACCACTTCTAGTTAACATAGTTTTTGAAACACTGGACAGAGCAATTAGACACATGAAAGAAATTAAAGGGATACACATAGGAAAAGAAGAGCTCAAACTGGCACTATTTACTAATGTTATGATTCTATAGCTAGAAGACCCTAAAATTCCACCAGAATACTTCTAGACCTAGTAAATGAATTCAGCAAAGTAGCAGGATATAAAATCGACACCCATATTTTGAAGGCATTTCTGTATATCAGTGACAAATCCTCAGAAAAGGAAATGAGGAAAACCACTCCATTTTCAATAGCCTCAAAAAAAAAAAAAAAAAAAAAAGATACTTGGGAATCAACTTCACAAAAGATGTGAAAGATCTATATAACAAAAATTACAGAACCCTAAAGAAAGAAATCTAAGAAGACCTTAGAAGATGGAAAGATCTACCTTGCTCTTGGATAGCTAGAATTGATATTATCAAAATTAACATACTTCCAAAAGCACTATATAGATATAATGCAATTCCGATCAAACTTCCAATGACATTCCTCATAGAAATAGAAAAAGCAATCATGAAATTCATCTGGAAAAATAAGAGACCCAAAATAGCTACAGCAATCCTTTGCAGGAAGAGTGAATCAGGTGGCATCACTATACCAGACTTTAACCTATACCACAGAACAATAGTCTCAAAAACAGCATGGCATTGGCGCCAAAACTGGTAGACAATGGTACAGAAGAGAGGACACAGAGATTAACCCACAAAATTATAATTATCTTATATTAGACAAAGGTGCCAAGAACATGCATTGGAGAAAAGATAGCCTCTTCAACAAATGGTGCTAGAAAAACTGCAAATCTATATGCAACAAAATGAAATTAAACCTCTATCTCTCACCATTATCAAAACTCAACTCAAAGTGGATAAAGGACCTAGTAATGAAACCAGAGACCCTGCATCTAATAGAAGAAAAAATAGGCCCTAATCTTCATCATGTGGGATTAGGCCCCAACTTCCTTAATAAGACTCCTGTGGAACAAGAATTAAAATAAAAAATCAATAAATGGGATGAACTCAAACTAAAATGTTTCTTCTCCTCAATAGAAACCTTCTGTGAGGTGAATAGAGAGCCTACATCTTGGGAGCAAATCTTTACCTCTCACACATCAGATAGAGCACTAAACTCTAGGGTCTATAAAGAACTCAAAAAACTAAGCACGATAAAAAGAAATAATCCAATCAATAAATGAGCCAAGAAACTGAACAGACACTTCTCAGAAAATTATATACAATCAATCAACAAATATATGAAAAATGTTCATCATCACTAGCAATTAGAGAAATGCAAATCAAAACCACTCTAAGATTTCATCTCACTCCAGTCAGAATGGCAGCTATTATGAAGACAAACAACAATAACTGTTGGAGAGGATGTGGTGAAAAAAGGCACACTCATAAATTGCTGGTGGAACTGCAAATTGGTGCAGCCAATATGGAAAGCAGTATAGAGATTGCTTGGAAAATTGGGAATGGAACCACCATTTGACCCAGCTATCCCTTTTCTCAGTCTATACCCAAAGGACTTAAAAACAGCATACTAAGGAGACATAGCCATATCAGTGTTTATAGCAGCACAATTCACAATAGCTAAACTGTGGAACCAATCTAGATGCCCCTCAGTAGATAAATAGATTAAAAAATGGGGCATATATACACAATATAATATTACTCAGCAATAAAAGAGAATAAAATCATGGCATTTGCAGGTAAATGGATGGAGTTAGAGAAGATAATACCAAGTGAAGTTGGCCAATCCCATAAAATCAAATGCCGAATGTTTTCTTTGATGTAAGGAGGCTGATTCATAGTGGGATAGGGAGAGGGAGCATGGGAAAAATAGACAAACTCTAGATATGGCAGAGAGGTTGGAAGGGAAGGAAGGGGGCATGGGGTTAGAAATAATGGTGGAATGTGAGGATTATTATTATGCAAAGTATAAGTATAAAGACATGAATTGTTGCAAATATACTTTGTATACATCCAGAGATAAGAAAAATTATGCTCTATATGTGTAATAAAAATTGTAATTCTGTCATATATAAATAAAAAAAAAAGTTAAATTAATTCTGTTTGTTGAGGGCATGATACTATAAATAGAAGACAAAAAATTCATCAGATGACTTGTAGAGCTGAAAACAATTTCAGCAATGTAGCAAGATTCAATATTAACATACAAAGAGCAATACCACTCATATACTACAATAATGAACCCACTGAGAAGCCATCTGGAAAACAACTTCATTCATTATAGCCTAAAACTGTGTGGGTAAAATCTAAAAAATAGAGGTGAAAATGAACATTTAAAATAAAAAATTCTAGGACATATTATATATCTCAGTGTTAGAGTGCATGTCTGGCATTTTTTGAGTGAAATCCTGAGTTTAATAACCAGTACCACAAAAACAAATTACTACATAAGTAAATTAATAAATAAATAAGATTGTGGAACATTGCAAAAAGAAATAGGAGATCTTAAAGGATTTCAACACAGCCCATGTTTTTAAAAAGGCAGAGTGAATATTATCAAAATGGCCATATTACTGAAACTGATCACATTCAATGTGATCCCTGAAAATACCAATGATTTTATTCAAATAATTATAAAAAAGTATCATAAAATTCAAATGGAATGGGACTGCAGTTTTAGCTCAGTTGTAGAGTGCTTGCCTAGCATGTGTGAGGCACTGGCTTTTATCTTCAACACTACATATGAATAAATAAGTAAAATAAAGGTATAAAAGTATTGTGTCCATTTACAAATAAAAATATTTTAGAAATTCAAATAAAAAAATGAAAGAACCATAAAAACCACAGTAGTCCTTAGCATTAATATGCTGGAAGCATCATGGTACCTGATTTTAAATTGTATTGGAGTACAAAGGAACAAAGGTAGACCCAGAGTAAATCCACAGATACGTAGTAATCTCATACTTAAAAAAATGCAAAAATACACTTTGGAGAAAAGATACTTTTTGTAATTGGGATTGAACCCAGGAGCACTTAACCACTAAGTCACATCCCCAGGCATTTTTTTTATATATTTTATTGAGAGACAGGGTCTTGGTGATTTGCTCAGAGCCTCACTAAAATGTGGAGGCTGGCTTTGAACTCACAATCTTCCTGCATTAGGATTCAAAGCCACTGGGATTACAGGTGTGTGCTACCATGCCTAACTAAGATACTCTTATTAATATGTGGTGCTGGGAAACCTGGAATTTAACTATATCCCTGTCTTTCACCTACAAAAAAAAAATCAACTTTAAGCGGATCATATACCTAAGAATTAGTCCAGAAGCAGTGCAACTGCTAGAGGAAAATGCATCAAAATATATGTGCATGCATAGACTTCTTTTGTAATGCCCCTAAAATTCAAGTTATAGAAACAAGATTTAATATGTGGAATGATGTTAATTTGAAAAGCTTCTGCACAGCAAATGAAAGATTTGAGTGTGAAGAGAGAGTTTGCAGAATGCAAGAAAATTTTTGTCAGGTACAGGAATATAATAATAATAACTATTACATTTAATAGCTGTACCCTAGGATGCATTAAAACATCAATTTAAGGTGAGTTCTTAAAAATTAATTTGTTCTGATGATTTCCCTTCCTCTTGGCTCTAATATCTGCCCATCTGGAATGTTTGATAGTGAGAAGTTTCACTTTACACCCCTACACTTCCTCCCATTTTCCTTCCTCATTCAGCAAAAAAATACAAAGTATACTGTTTCTAAATAAGGCCCTTACCATTTGCAACAAAATATAGTTTATTAAGACAACCTCTGTTTCTACTAAATTCCAGAAAGAACCATAAAATATCTAAAAAATGGAGGTGAAAATGAACATTTAAAATAAAAATTGTAATTATAAGATTAATTCTTAGTAAAAAAAAAACACAATTGTATGCAAGCACTCCATGTGATGTTTTCTACTCTAGACTTTGATAATTATTGCTAAATAGGTGATAGTGTTTCAAGTTATTTTAGTTGTGAGACATGTCTTAAAAAAATTGAGTCATTTATTTTGATTGCATGTTATTTAATCTCATTTTCCAAGGATAGAGTAATATTTCACAAAATATAAGATGAATACAAACAGCATCATAAACACCTGGGTATCAATTAAAAATAAATTCCTACATCTCATTTTATACTTATACAAATTGGGGCCAAAAATAATTTATTACCTGGTGATCAGATAATCTGATGTTTCAAATGATACTAGAAAGGTGACATAACCAGCTATTTTCTTAGTAAGGCATGATTGATTAAAAAAAAAAAAAAAAAAACTCAGTATGCTCATAGCTGTTTTAAAATATCTAAGTCATGTAATTCTATTCCAAACAACTTAAACAAAAAAAAAAATAAGAATGGCAGAATAGTGCAAGGCAGCATTTCTCTTAGATTCAACCAGAATCTCTGGCATTAACTTATAGAAATCTTGATGTTTTACAAAGAACCATAGTAATTTCCCAAAGTCTAATGTTTTATAAAGACTTTCATAAACTTTTATTTATTTATTTATTTTAGTTGTTGATAGACCTTTATTTTATTGAAATATTCTAACCTAAAATAATTCATTTCACTCAGGCCTGATATTTCATTATACTTACTCATCAGTGAAATCCTGACCATGCAAGAAATTCTAGAAAAAACTTAAAATGTAGTGATAAGCAAACTTAGTGATAAAAATTCAATCATGCAACACAATAGTTTCATTCTATTTTTATTTTATTATATTTTGTACATGTAATTTCAGAAACTGCAGGAAAAATCAAATGAATATTGGTTTTTTTCATTATTTTTCTTAAAATATATTTAAAAAGTGATACTATGCAATATTATAATGACAATGCATAAAAAAGCCATGTTGAGCAATCTAAGCTGCATTTTAAATTCTTACTGTGAAGCATATGGCATGAAAACTATAAAAGAAAAATTTATCCACCTTTCTTTAACTCAGCATCTAGCTCTATAATGGTTTTTCCAAAGGAAACTTACACATAGTTCAATTTAACAGACTGCTGTGGAAAGAACAATAACCTAAACCTGCCATGGCTTCTAGTAGAATATGATATTTATAAAGATAATTATTTATAATTATATTCCATAAAATTTGGTGCTTTTTATTCTGATTTCAAAGACAAAAAAATGTACCTATGATGTTGCATCATGCATTTTCTAGTGATTTACACTAAATTAGCAGTTCAATCTCCATATGGTCAATCTGATGCCAGTGATTATTTTGTTTCACTTAAAACCAATTGGGGCCAAAAATAATTTACTATCTGGTGATCAGATAATCAGATGTTTCAAAGGACACTAGAAATTTGATATAACCAGCTCTTTTCTTTGTAAGGTATGATTGATTAAAAAACTAAACAAAACAGTATGCTCATAGTTGTTTTAAAGTATCTAATTACTGTAATTCTATTTCAAACAACTTAGATAGAAAAAAAATAAGGATTACATAATTGTGTGAGGCAGCATTTCTCCTTGCTTGGTTACCCAGGACTCAAATAATGGCAATACACTCTGTCTTAGAGTAAAAAATCCTGAGACTGGAGGAGCAGTCTTCCTTAGCTGAATCACAGAATGCTTGACTCATTAATTGTGTATGTATAGTGTGTGTGTGTGTGTGTGTGTGTGTGTATAATTGTGGGGTTTGCAGATGACATAAGGGGCTAAAAACAGGTTCTTATACCACATGAGTAAAACCCAAAAGAGATTCCTGGGGTGCAGTCTTCCAACATGGACTAAACATTGCTGTGTCCAAGAGGTGTGCAGACATAAAATCTCCAAACTAATTGGCACACAGAAAAGATACCAGAGCCTAAATCCCACCTCCAGTAGTACCACCTCCAGAATTAATCTTCCCACTATCCTGAAGGTGGAGCTACCATCAAACTCCAAGCAACCCCATCTACCTTATCAGCTGATAAGGGAAGCTCAGAAACTTTTGAATTCCAATGGAAACAATTATTCAATTTTCCATCAAGATCCTTTTTTTTTTCCCTTTATATCTCTAACATTTTTAAACCAAGTATTTTTCATGTATTGGTTTATTGAGGACTGGGATGTCTGAATAATATATTACAGTTTTGTTGAGTATTATTTTATTTTCACTTTTTTTAAAAAACTTCATATATATATATATATATTTTTTTCTCTCACTTGTTTCCCTGGATTCTCTCAATTTGCTAACACCCAACCTCTATTAATTCCTCCTTCACTCTCCCTGTAACTTTTAAAATAAATTTAGTTGTTTTTTTTTTAATTTTTAAGTGTTTGATAGACTTTTATTTTACTTATTTATACATGGTGCTGAGAATGGAACCCAGTGCCTCATATATGCCAGGCAAGTGTGCTACTGCTGAGCCACAGCCTCATAACCTCTTCCTATATACTTTTTACTTTTATCTTCTATTCTCCTTCCTCATAAATATCACATCAAACAACAATTTTGTTCTCTCAGTTCACCAATTAAAACTGTAAACCCTTTTTGCAAACTTATTGTTTATGTCAGAGACAATAACTGAACATGTCATTTCTGTGTATTGTGACAAAATTGTACACATATTAATAGGAGCTATTTGGTTTAAAACTGTATATATATATATATATATATATATATATATGCATTGGATATATATATATATATATATATATATATATATATATATATATATATATATTTGCATTGGATAGTATTAATATTGATTTCCCCCTTAAAGGTGAGGTACTGAAAACCTTCAGGGACACCATAAGTCTACAGGTAGAAACTGTACTGCCTCAGATACACACAGCTAAATAGGAAGACACAAAAATAATATGAAAAACAAGGGAACAAAGGACCCAAACAAAACAACATGCTCCAATAATAGAATACAACACATTAGAAGAAATGTTGAAGAAGGAGAGTAGAATGCACATAGCTTAAATGATCCATGTCATACAATATGATATAAGGAATGAAATCAGAGATAAATTTCAGGTAAAAGATCACTTCAGGGGATCCAAGATGGCGGCTAGAGGGAGGCAGTATTCTGTGTTACTCCAGGACCTGGGATTCAAGAATTGGTAATATTGTTTGTCTCTGAGTAAACAGAGGATCCCCGACAGCTGCTCCCATGCAGAAAACATGGCCACTATGCCATATAGTTATCCAGGCCTCAGTGGCAGCAAAGGACTCCTGGTCACTCACCCACACAGGTCATCCAGGTGCCCAAGTAAGACCACCAGCATTGGCTCCCACATAGGACTCCTGGTCACCCACCAATGCAGGAATCCCAAACACCACTCCCACACAGGACACCCAGCTGCTGTCCACATGCAGAAACTCTGGCCTCCACTCCTGTGTGGACCTCCATCTACCAATGTGGGGCTCCTCCAGTCACCTCCATCTTGGGGTACTACAACCATTGCCAGAGTCTACTACACATGGTATCCTGCACCTGGAGACACTGCACTGGGTTTAAAGAGAGCCACCAGCCACAATACTGTAAGGATTGTATGTATAAGGCAGAGTTCCTTTTGTGAGAAAATTCCTGAAGTGTAATAGGCACCCTGTTATCCACATTTGGAATATTCTATAGTTTCTCTATGGAACTTGTAAAATGACTCAATGCCTAGCTGCTATGTTAATGTCCTTTGAGAGGAGGCTCTGTGCTATCAGCCTTGACCTTAATCTCAGACACTCAGCTCCTGGGAATAAAGGAACTCTCTTAGACAACACCAGTGTGTCACTGGGCCTACACCTGCCCACATAACAGTAACTTTATACAATGAGCAATATGTACTAATGATGTTAATGACCTAATGTAACCTATGGATATAAATAAACCTGAAAGTTCAGATGAGCAACCACTTTTACTTTGCCCCTGCACCTTGCTTGCTTCTCTGTCTCCTTTTGATTTTTTTTTTTGTACACAATATTGCACATCTGCATCTCTGAACATGCATCTCACTGCCACTGCCAGGCCCCACCAGCCCCACCCAACCCACCCACACCCCATCGCTGAAAGCAGAGGGCTCCATCTTGGGACACCTTCCTTGCCATCTTTGGTTGGGGCAACACCCAGCTTGGAACACATGCTGGAACTTAGAAGCATTATCAAGGTACTGAAAGTCCCAAACTCCCCCTCACCCTAGCAGTTGCTAACCTGTCAAAGTGCATGCAGATACATGGCCAGTCTCTAACTCACAAAACTGGGTCATAAAACCACATCCTGACCTGACCAGTACAAAACAGCTTTCTGTAACAGTTGTGCAGCTCCCAGAGTGCAGCCCACAAGACCTCTAGAGATAAAGGTTCCTGATTTGGAATTAGAAAGAGAGGAGGTGAGTGAGATACAATTTAGAGACTAAATCAAAGACCAGAAATTGTGAGGTCTGCAGGAGATATAAGGAGATAAGACCAGGTGACCATATCACATGAGTGGGCCCCCCCAAATATCCTTGGACCAACCTCCCACCCTAATAACTTTCACCATCCTGAGGGTGGAGATACCAGCACACAACAGACAACCTCATCTACTGGATAAAAAGGGAAGCTGGAAAGATACTGATCTGCAACAAAAACAATCCTTGTATTTTTCTTCAAGATTTTTTTCTCTCTCTTCTCCCATCACACATCCCCAACATTTGTGAATCCAAGTACTTTTCATGAATTAGTTTACTGATGGCTGGGATGTCTCAATAATATATTACAGTGGTGTTGTATATTTTTTATTTCCTATTTTTACATTATTTACTCTTCTTAATATATATGTTTGTTTTCTGTACTCTACTGTCATCCTACTTACTTGTCTCACCAAAATCATTTCTCTCTCTTCTCCTGCCACTAACCAACTTCTTTAGATTCCTTTTTCACACTTTCTAAAATCTAATAATTCTATATCCTCAACTGTTACCCTCCCAACGTATCATCCTACACGTCACCTCTGGTTCTTTTCCCAACCCTAGACCTTTTTGAAAACCCATTGTTTATAACATAGATAATAATTGAGCTTACGATTTCTGTATATTGTGACAAAACCATAAACATCTTAATAGCAGATAATTGGTTTAAGATTGTATGTTGTTTGTATTGGGATCAGTTCACACTGTTCTCTCTCTTAAAGAAGAGGTGATGGAAGACTCTAGGAACACTATAAGCCTATAGGGTAAAAACTGTAACACAATGAATCCATAGTGCTAGAATAAAAGACACATAAACAGCATGAAAAAGTTCCCCCAACAAATTAACATATCATGTTATTAGAATCTATGGCCAGAAAAACAGAAGAAACGACAGAGAAGGAGTTTAGGATGTACCTAATTAAAATGTTCTATTAATTAAAGGATGATATAAGAGAGCAAATACAGGCAGCAAAAGATAATTTTGATAAAAAGCTAAATAAGCAAATACAGGAAGCAAAAGATTACTTCAATTAAGAGACAGGTTCTGGGGAAAAAAAAAAAAGAGAAATCCTTGAAATTAAAGAAACAATAACCAAATTAAAAGCTTAATTCAAAACATCACAACAGTCTATATCACTTGGAAGGCAGGACCTCAGAAAATGAAGACATAATATATAATCTTGAAAAGAAGCTCTACTACAAAGTGAAGATGGTAAGAAACCATGAGCAGCACATTCAAGAATTATGGGATAACATAAAAAGACAAAAATTAAGAATTATTGTGAGAGAAAGGAATAGAGTTCCAAAGCAAATGAATGAACAATCTATTAAATGAAATAATATCAGAAAATTTTCCAAACATGAAGAATGAATTGGAAAATCAAATGCAAGATGCCTACAGACACCAAATGTATAAAATCGCAACAGATCCACACCAAGGCACATTATAATGAAAATGTCTAGCATACAGAATAAGGAGATAATTTTAGAAGCCACAACAGAAAGGATCAGATTACATATAAGGGGAAACCAAATAGGATCTCTGCAGATTTTTTAACTCAGAACCTGAAAGCTAGAAGATCCTGGAGAAACATGTACCAACCTCTGAAAGAATATTAATGCCGACCAAGAATCTTATATCCAGCAAAATTAAGCTTTAGATTTGATGATGAAATAAAAACCTTCCTTGATAAACAATACTTAAAAGAATATATAACTAGAAAGCCTGCACTAAAGATCATCCTCAGCAAAATATTCCATGGGGAGAAAACTAAAAGTAACAATGAAAATCTGCAAAGAGGGGGATATTACACTAAGGGAAATACTAACCAAAGAAGAAACTAAGTCAAGTTAAACACCCAAAATAAACAAATATGACTGGAAATTCAAATAATATCTTAATAATAACCCTAAATATTAATGGCCTAAACTCACCAAACAAAAGACATAGACTGACGGATTGGATTAAAAAAAGACCCCAAAATATTCTGCCTCCAAGAGACTAATCTCATAGGAAAAGACATTCACAGACTGAAATTTAAAGTTTAGGAAAGAACATACCACTCACATAGACTGTGGAAACAAGCAGAAGTTTACATCCCCATGTTAAATAAAGTAAACTTCAAGCCAAAGGTAATAAAAAGGGACAAAGAAGGACATTTCATACTGATCAAAGGAACCATACATCAACAAGACATAATAATATATATATATATATATATATATATATATATATATATATATATATATATATATATATATCCCAAACAATGGAGCATAGACATTCATGAAACAAATTTTTTTTTCAAGTTCTAGAGTCAAATAGACAACAACACAATAATTCTGTGTGACTTTAACACATTTCTTTCACCAATGGATAGATCTTCCAAACAAAAGCTAAACAAACTAATTAAAGAACTCAATAACACAATCAATAATTTATATTTAATTCACATATATAAAGTATATTATTGATCAATGAACAAATTCACTTTCTTCTCAGCAGCAAATGTATTCTCTAAAATAGACCATATATTATGTCACAAAGCAACTTTAGTAAATACAAAAAAAGGAGAGATACTACCCTGCATTCTATCAGATCCAAATAGAATAAAATCAGAAATCAATGATGATATTAAAAAAAATAGAAGTTCCTCTAACACCTGGGCATTAAATAATATTCCATTAAATGAACAATGTGTTGGAAATGACATTAAAGAGGAGACTAAAAAATTCCTGAAGGTAATTGAGAACACTGATACCACATACTGAGATCTCTGCCACAGAGTTCATTGCATGGAGTCCATTCTTTAAAAGAAGAAAAAGTCAATGAATTCATTACCTAATATTACATTTCAAAGCCTTAGAAAAAGAAGAACAAATCAACACCAAAAGCAGTAGAAGACAGGAAATAATTAAAATTGGAACTAAAAATAATAAAATTGAAACAATTGAAAAAATTGACAAAAAATTTGGTTCTTTGGAAAAATGAATAAATTGATAAACCCTTAGCCATGCTAACAAAATAGAAGAAGAGAAAAAACTCAAATTACTAACACAATTGATGAAAAAGGAAATATCATGATGGACACTACAGAAATATAGAAGATAATTAGAAATTATTTTGAAAGCTTGTACTCCAATAGAATAGAAAATATCAAAAGCATTGGCAAATTTTGAGAGTCATATGATTTGTCCAAACTGAATCTGGATGATATACGCAAGTTAAACAGATGAATTTCAAACAATGAAATAGAAGAAGCCACCAGAAGCCTACCAACAAAGAATAGCCCAGGAACAGTTGGTTACACAGCTGAGTTCTACAAGACCTTCAAAGAAGAACTAATACCAATAATCTGCAAATTATTTCATGAAACAGAAAAAGAGTGAACACTTTCAAACTCATTCTATGAGGCCAAAAACACCCTGATTCCAAAACCAGGCAAAGACACAGCAAAGACAGAAAGTTCAGAACAATATATCTAACAAACATAAATGAAAAATTTGTCAATAAAATTCTGACAAATCAAATACAAAAACATATCAAAAAGATTGTGCACCACAATCAAGGGGAGTTTATCCCAGGGATGCAAGTTTGATTCGACATGCCGAAATCAAAAAATATAAATCAATACATCAGTAGACTTAAATATAAGAATCATATGATCATCTCAATAGATGCAGAAAAGGAATTTGACAAAATACAGCACCCCTTTCATGTTTAATGCACTAGAAAAACTAGGGATAACAGGAACATACTTCAACATTGTAAAAGCTATCTCTGCTAAGCCCCAAGCCAACATCATTCTACATGGGGAAAAATAATTGAAAGCATTCCCTCTAAAAACTGGAACAAGACAGAGAGGCCCTCTTTCATCATTCTATTTAACATAGTTCTTGAAACTCTAGCCAGAGCAATGAAAATAATGAAGGAGATTAAGAAAATATGGAGAGGAAAAGAAGAACTCAAGTTATCACTAGTGCCTATGATATGATTGTATATCAAGAGGATCCAAAAAATTCTACCAGATAACTTCTAGAACAAATAAATGAATACAATAAAGTAGCAGGATATAAAATTAACATCCATAAATCAAATGCATTTTGTATATCATAAATCCTCTGAAAGAAAAGATCTTAGAAGATGGAAAGATCTCCCTTGTTATTAGATAGGCAGAATTAATATTGTCAAATGACCATACAGATATAATGCAATTCCAACCAAAGTCCCAATGACATTCCTCATAGAAATAGAAAAAGTAGTCATGAAATTAATCTGGAAAAATAAGAGACCAATAATAGCCAAAACAATCCTTAGCGAGAAGAGTGAAGTAGGTGGCATCACTATATCAGACCTTAAATGATACTACAGAGCAATAGTAACCAAAAAACAAAAGCATGGTATTGACACAAAAGAAGACTTGTTGACCAATGGTACAGAATAGAGGACACAGAGACAAACCCACACAAATACAGTTATCTCATATTAGACAAAGGTGCCAAAAACATATTTGAAAAAGCATAGTCTCTTCAACAAATGGTGCTGGGAAAACTGGAAAACCATAAGCAACAAAATGAAATTAAGCCCCTATCTCTCACTATGCTAAACCTTCAACTCAAACTGGATCAAGTACCAAGAAAGTAAAGCAGAGACCCTGCACCTAAAAGAAGAAAAAGTCAGTCCAAATCTTCATCAGGTTGGATTAGGCCACAACATCCTTAATAACACTTCTATAATGCAAGAAATAAAATCAAGAATCAATAAATGGAATGAATTCAAAGTAGAAAGCTTCTTCTCAACAAAAGAAACAATCACTGAGGTGAATAGAGAGCCTACAGAATGGGATCCAAATTTTGCCACACACACATCATATAAATCTCTAGGATATATAAACAACTCAAAAATCCTAACACCAGAAAAACAAACAATCTAATGAATAAATGAGCCAAGGAACTGAACAGACACTTCTCAGAAGATTATATACAATCAATCAAAAAAAAAATATATATATATAAGTTCAACATCTCTAGCAATTAGAGAAATGCAAATCAAAACTACTCTAAGATTTTATCTTACTCCAGTCAGAATGGTGGCTATTAAGAATACAAACAACACTATATGTTGGAGAGGACGTGGAGAGAAAAACACACAAATACATTGGTGATGGGACTAAAAATTGGTGCAACCAATATGGAAAGCAGTATGGAGATTCCTTGGCAATGGAACCACCGTTTGACCCAGCTATTTCACTCTTTAGTTTATACCCAAAGGCCTTAAAAACAGTATAATACAGGGACACAGCCACATCAATGTTTATATAATGGCACAATTCATAATATCTAAATTGTGAAACAAACATAGATTCCCTTCAGTAGATGAATGTTTAAAGAAACTGTGATATATATATATATATATATATATATATATATATATATATATATATATATATATATACACACACACACACACATACATATACATATATACACACACACCACACACAATGGGATATTACTCAGCATTAAAACCAAATAAAATAATGGCATTTGCAGGTAAATAGATGGAGTTAGGGAGAACTGTGTTAATGGAAGTAAGCCAATTCCCAAAACAAATGATAAATGTTTTCTTTGATATGAGGATTTGATCCATAATGGGGATGGGTGAGGAGCATGAGAGTAATGGAGGAACTTTAGATAGGGCAAATGAGAGGGGACAGAAAGGGAGGGGGCAGAGGGGTAGGAAAACTATGGTATAGATAAACATCATTGCCCCAAGTACATGTATGAGGACACAAATGGTGTGACTCTACATTGTGTACAACCAGAGACATGAAAAATTGTGCTCTATAAGTGTACTAAGAATTGAAATGCATTCTGCTGTCATATATAACAAATTACAATAAATAAATACATTTTTAAAAGATCACTTCAGTAAAGAGATAGAAATTCTGAAAAGCAATCAAGCACAAATTCACAATATGATTGAATCATTAAAACAAATTTAATATTCAATGGAAAGTTTCACAAATAGACTAGACCACTTGTAATACAGAACCTCAGGCAATGAAGACAATGTATATAATCTTGAAAAAAAAGTTGACCACCCAGAGAAGGTGGTAAAGAACCATGAAAAGAAGTTCCAAGTATTATGAAATAACATGAAAATACTAAATTTAAGATTTATCAGGATAGAAGATGTGGAGATAAAAATCAAAGGAATGCACAATCTTTTCAATAAAATAATATCAACAAACTTCCCAAACCTAATGAATTAAATAAAAAATCAAATGTAAGAGGTTTACAGGACCCAAAATGTACAAAATGACAACAGATATACATCAAGGCACATTATAATGAAAATGCCTAACATTCAGAATAAGGACAGAATTTTAAAGGCTATGAGAGAAAACTATCTGATTACATATAGTGTGAAACCTATTCAAATCTCAGCTGATTTTTTAACCCAGAGCTTCAAAACTAGTAGGTCCTGGAATAATATATATCAAGATCTGAAAGAAAATGAATGCCAACTAAGAATGTTACATTCAGCAAAATTAAGCTTCAGATTTTAAGATGAAATAAAAACCATCCATGATAAATAAAAGTTATACGAATTCACAACTACAAAGCCTACACTACAAAATATTCTCAGCAAAATATTCCATGTGGAGAAATAAGAAAAAAAAATGAATACAAGGGAAAGAAGGGACTTCACTAAAGGAACAGTCAATTAAAGGAGAAACCAAGTCAAATTAAAAACCAGAAATAAAACAAAATGAATGGAAATAGAAATCATATCTCAATAATAACCTCAAATATTGATGGACTAAACTCATCAATCTAAAGACATAGAATGGCAAATTGGATTAAAAAGCAAGACACAACAATAAGCTGTCCCCATGAGACTCTCCTCATAGGCAAAGACATCCACCTACTGAAGGTGAATGGATGGGAATAAACATTTCACTCACATTAATTGTGTAAACAAGAGAGGGGTTTCCATCCTCATATTAGAAAAAGTAGACTTCAGGCCAAAGTAAGTTAAAAGGGATAAAAATGACATTTATATTGCTTAAGGGAATTAAATAGCAGCAAGATATATCAGTTATAAATTTTTATACCCAAAGAGTGGAACATCTATGTTCATCAAACAAACCCTTCTCAATTTTAGAAATCAAATAGACCACAACACAATAATACTGGGTGACTTCACCATACTTCTCTCACTACCAGACATATTTAACAGAAAAAAACTAAACAAAGAAAGTATAGAACTAAATAATACAGTCAATAGTTTAAATTTAATGGACATATATAGAGTATTTCATACATCAACATGTGAACACACTTTCTTATTAACAGCACATGGATTCTTCTCTAAAATAGACCATATACTATACTACAAAGCAACTCTTAGCAAATACAAAAAAATGAGATAATACCTTAAATTATATCAGATCATAATGAAATAAAATTAGAAATCAATGATAAAATAATAAATAAAAGCTAATCTAACAACTTGAGAATAAATTATACACTATTGAATGACAAATGCATAGCAGAAGAAATCAGTTAAAAAATAAAAAAATACATAGTGGTAAATGAGGTCACCGATACAACATATCAAAATATCTGGGACACTATGAAGATAGTGCTTAGAGGAAGAAAATCACTGCATTGAGCTCATTCATTAAAAGAATAAAAAATCAGTATCTACATGACCTAACATTACCTCTCAAAGCCCTGGGCAGGGGGAGAACACATCAACACCAAAATATGTGCAACATAGGAAATAATTAAAATCAGAGCTGAAATAAATGAAATTGAAACCAGCAATTAAAAAAATGACAAAACAAAAAGTTGGCTCTTTGAAAAATTAAATAAAATTGATAAACCCTTAGCCATGCTAACAAAGAGAAGGAGAGAGAAAACTCAAATTACTAACATCCATGATGAAGAAAGAAATACCACAATGGACACTACTGAAATAGAGAAGATAATTAGAAACTATTTTGAAAATTTATACTCCAATAAAATAGAAGATATCAAAGACATCAACAAATTTCTAGATCCATATGGTCTACCCAAACTGAATCAGAAGGATATACAGAATTTTAAAAGATGAATTTCTAGCAATGAAATAGAAGACAACATGAAAATCCTACCAATAACAGGAAGCCCAGGACCAGATGGATTTGAACTCAAGTTTACAAGACATTCAAAGAAGAATTAACACCAATACTTTTCAAATTATTCCATGATATAGAAAAGGAGGAAACCCTTCCAGACACATTCTATGAGGCTAGCATGACCCTTAAAGACACATCAAGGAAAGAAAATATCAGACCATCATTTCTGAACATAGATGCAAAATTCTCAATAAAATTCTGGCAAATCACATATAAAAACATATTAAAGCAAGAGTGCACCATGATCAAGTGGGGTTCATCACAAGGATGCAAGTTTGGTTTAATATACAGAAATCAATAAACATAATTAATTACATCAATAGACCTAAAGACAAGAATCATATGGTCATTCTATAGATGTAGAGAAAAGCATTTGTCAAAAGAGGGATCTCCTTCATGTTCAAAACATTAGAAAAACTAGGGATAGTAGAACAAACCTCAACATTTTAAAAGGTATCTATGCCAAACCAAAGACTGAAATAATTCTAACTTGAGAAAAATGGAAACCATTCCCTATTTAAACTGGAACAAGAAAAAACAAGACAAGTATGCCCTCTTGCACCATTTCTATTCAACCTTGTGCTTGAAACTTTAGCCAGAGCAATTAGACAGAAGTAAAACAAATAAAACCAAAAACAACAACAACACTAAAGGTATATGAATAGGAAAAGAATAACTCAAGCTAACACTATTTGTGGACAACTTGATTCTAAATTTAGGAAATTCAAAAAATTCCACCATAAAACTCCCAGAACTAATAAATTCATGCCACAAAGTAGCAAAATATAAAATAAACACCCATAAATCAAACATTTTCTTATACATCAGTGATTAATCCATTGAAAGAGAAATTAGGAAAACTACCTCATTCAAAATAGTCTCAAAAACAAAAAGAAAAACAACTTGGGTATCAAGCTACCAAAAGAGGTGAAAGGCCTTTACAATGGAAACTACAAAACACTGAAGAAAGAAATTGAAGAAGACCTTAGTAGATGCAAAAATCTCCCATGATTTTGGATAGGCAAAATTAATATTGTCAAAATGGCCATACTACCAAAAGTACTATACAGATTTAAGCAATTCGTATTAAAATTTCAATGAAATTCTTCAGAGAATTATAGAAAGCAATAATGAAATTCATTTGGAAAAATAAAAGACCCAAAATAACCAAAGCAATTCTCAACAAGAAAATTGAAGCAAAATGTATCACAATACCAGAACTTGAATTATACTACAGAGAAATAGTAAAAAAAAAAAAAAAAAAAAAAAAAACTGCATGGTATTAGCACAAAACCAGACATATAGACCAATGGTACAGAATAGAAGACACAGAGACAAACCCACAAAAAATACAGATATCTTATACTAGACAAAGGCAAGGAAAACATGCATTGGAGAAAAGATAGCCTCTTCCACAAATGGTGCTGGGACAACTGGAAAATCATGTGTACCAAAATAAATATAAAACCCTATCTCTCACCCTGAATGAAACTCAACTCAAATGGATCAAAGACATAGGTACTAGAACAGAGACCCTGAGACTACTAGAAGAAAAAATATGTCCAATTCTTTACCATGTCAGCTTAGCAGCTGACTTCCTTAACAAGAATCCGAAGCACAGGAATCAAGAATCGATAAATGGCATTCACTAAATCTAAAAAGCTTCTTCTTAGCAAAGGAAACCATCAATAAAGTGAAGAGAGGAGCCTACAGAATGGGAGAAAATCTTTACCACATGCACCTCAGAGCATTAATCTCCAGGATATATATAAAACTTAAAAAAAAACATTAAAAAATCACAAATAATCAAATCAATAATTGGGATAATGAACTGAACAAATTCTTCAGAGAAGAAGAAATACAATTGAGAGAGAGGAGAGTAGGGCATGGGGAAACAAGGGAAAACAAAATCCATGAAATTAGGAAGTGTCCATGCATGAATATACCACAATGAAACATATATATACTCTCTACAGAGAATAATAATTCATTAATTGAAATAATAATAATAATAATAATAATAATAATAGAACAGTAAAGTAGAGCAAATATGTAAGGGATTGGGAGGAAGGGAGGAAAAGGAAAGGTGGTAGGGAATGAGGTTGATGAAATTATGAACATAAGTGATTGATGAAATATATGAAAACACCATAATGAATCCCACTATTATCTATAATTATATTGCATCAATAAAAATTTTAAAAAGCATTCAGAGCTTGCAATCCAAATTTTCAAATAGTAGTATTTAGAAACAGGTAGAAAACAGTAGAAGCTCCTTGTGAGCAAACCATTATACTATATACAGTGGATTTTATAAGTTGTACATATGATTTAAAGTTGATTTTTTTATTCCTAAGGAAATGTATACTTAAGAGTAGAAAATATCAAGTACAGGTAAATGTGAATAAAAAATATCCCTGGAATCCTTTTGAAACCCAGCCCATAGTTTGTATATGAATGTGTATATGTATACATATGTATGTACGTATTGTATGCACATATTATATTTATTATGATATATAGTAAGATTTATTTCCTGTGTGTATATTTTAAAACAATTAAAGATCCATTTGGCCTTGTTTTGTGTTTCTAAAACCAAGATCACATTATATATTCTGTAATATATTTTTCATATGATAATATATTTTATATATCTAAATATTAAATTCCATAATTTTAATAGCCAGTTTTTATTATAGTAATATTTTTTATTTTAATCAACTCTTATATTCCTAAACATTTAGATTGTTTACATAGGGTTTTTTCTATGTTAAAAACCCTTTTTTTTGCTTATTTTTGATAATTTTCTTAGATACAGTCCTAGAAAAGTACCTAGAAACTTATTGGCTCATTGATTAAAACCACTGATTTGTATTGTCAAATTGCTTTCTAAAAATGCTGTAACAATTTAATTCTGACAACCAGGATTTGATGGTACCCATTTCTATGCTCTTCAATCTATATCTTACCTCTTGAATAATTGAAGGGTGACTGGAGAGGGGATATTTTCCATAAACATTGAAATAGTAATAAATTTTATTCCATAGCCATTTTAAATCCCTCAAAGTCTTATTCATGGTCGCATATCCATACTGCGATATACACTAATGATCAGTGAGTTTGATCCTGAGTTTGGCTTAATCTGAGTGTGTTTGTTTGAGTCTCTAAGAGCACCATATTTTCTAATATAAAAAAATATTGATGAAGGTGAGGTAGATCATGATGATAATTGAGGCAAATACTATTCGTTCTACCGATAAGAATAAGACAAAATCAACAGATTTAATTAAAGTTATAGTGATAATTTCTGATGGAGCTATACATGAAATCATCACCAGTTTGACATCAAGTCTATGAACTAAGGTACTAAGATATCACTTCTTCCATCATTGATGTGCACTTCAAAAGCCTTAAAATGTCTTTCTCCTCTTTCTGTGAATGCAAAGTAGGGAAAAAAAAGTAAAACAGGTTTATTCCTCTAGAATATCAGATGAAAAAGTTGGTAAAACCAAATTCTTTTTCGGAAATCCTCAAATAATACATATATCAGAGTGTTCTGTCCTCAGTAATACCATCAAATATTCCACATGAATTCATTCTGTTAAAGTGATTCAGTCATCGATAACTGACCTAGTGTGGTAAAACATACTTAATATTATCATGTACATAGTGTTTCAATATTTTTATTCATTATATCTTTGAAAGTAACACATCAGACACTGTGGTATAAGGAATATAATAATTTTTTCTTCATATATAAGTTACTTGGTACAAGTAATGTTTTAGTAAACTATAGCAATAAGAAAAACAGACACTGTGAGACACATACATCTTATTGGGCTTAGGTAAGTTTCCCTTTGAATGATGACTGAACCCCAAATTTTCATAATAAAAAGGACCTTTTCCTATGTAAAGAATGTAGATTATTTTTTGATTAAACTTATTGCCAACTTTTGAATTTATTATTAGTGATTCTTTATGCATTATTCACAAAATTTGATGTAATATCATCAATATTATGTTGTTAATAGAAAGTATTACCTTCTGACTAGTTGCTATTTCTTAATAATATTATTCTGAATTGAGGCAAAAAGGCATCTCAATGAATGAAGGTTCTTGAAACTTAATGAAAATTACCAAAGTCCAAAATTTGTTTTTTGGGACGTTGGTACATTCCTTAGATTTTCTGCCTATTATGCCTCAGTGGTAATGTTTTGCATAATGGACTTAAATCTCTTACATTAGCTACCTGAAAGGCAAGCAAAATGATCTATATTAATTAACTACACACAGAAATGCATCAAACAGACCTTAGTAGAGGAAAGGAGAGCATTTTAACAATAGATTGGATGATATATAAATAACATTCTCATTTTGTACCATTCTATATCATCTTATTCTGCTTTTAAAATAAAAAATCCCATGGAAGACTGTTATAACTTTGAAGCCTTTAGAAGTGAATAAGATTATGTTTCTTGTAATTTTTTAGTTGTCCTTACAGAGAAAAATTTAGAGTGCTTTTCTTCTGCAGACAGTCAGCACTGAAATGGTTATTCACTGGGGAATTCACAGCACTACTGTAACATCCAATTAGCAAAACATACATTAAAAGCTGCTATAAACGACTCTAGGAAACCAACTGATGGCTGTGATTAATGGCTGTGCATCTACAGCTTTTGCACATAGGTCTTAACAGAGCTATTTGTAAATTGTCAACACAAACTTATGCAAACTCAGGTTATCAATCAGTAAGGTATGCATTGGAGTTGGTTAATTAAAGCTTCTTTTCTCTGGCATCAGGATCTGTATAATAATTTCCAATGACTGAAAACTGCCAAAGACTAGTGATGATGACAATTTGAAAGCAAAATATTATAATATAAATATACTTGTTTCTTTCTGCTGGTTAGGCCTCACAAAGAAAAAACATGAGTCTTATTTAAACATGTAATGCTCCTTCTCTTCCAATTTCCGTGGTCTTTTCTTTGTTATACATGTCCTCAAAAATTATTTTGTTGCTATAGCAATACTTTCCAATATTGTTGAACAAAACATTGAAAGAATGATATTCGCAGAATGCACAGGCATCACATGCTAAATTCTTACTAACTAATCTCAAGGGTGTCCATCCTAAAATTGTGGATCCCAAGATAAATGTGTTGCATGTTTTTTTTTTTCATAAGGATAGAAGAAAACTTTTGTAAACTTTGCCATATGGACAATCGTTTTAGGCTTTAAAAATGTCTTTTTATGGTACAATCCTTTTAACTTGCCAGTGCATGAATGTCCATTCTTCTTGTGACCTTATCATATCCCAATGAGGTAGGTGATTTTGCATTTCACAATAAATGGTGACATTACAACTAATGGTATATCAAGGCATAATGCTTTGATTAATAAAGTCATTCACTATCTACATCATATTGCTTTATGGGATTTATTTGTAGTTCAATAATATTTAAAAACCTTGTTAAAATTAGAATTGAGCAGTTGAAGTATCATTTCCTCAGAAATGCACCATAATTATAATCAGTGCCAAGCAACTAATTTCTATCATATCTAAAGTTTGGAGATGAATAGGAGAAAAAAAAGTTCTGAAATATATATATATATATATATATATATATATATATATATATATATATATATATATATATATATTACTGTGGATTGAACTCAGTGGCATTCAACCACTGAGCCATGTCCCAGCCCTATTTTGTATTTTGTATTTTTTATGTAGATACAGGGTCTAACTGAGCTGCTTAGCACCTCAATATTGCTAAGGCTTACTTTGAAAACACAATCCTCCTGCCTTAGCCTCCTGAGCCACTAGGATTTCAGGTATGCACCATTGTACCTGGCCTTAATAATTTTTAAAGTGTCTCCATAAAAATGTGTAAGAAAGATGCTTTTCCTAAAAGGCTGGTCATAATCTTAAAATTTTAATGCCAAAATAAATCATTTATGTTTGTGTTAAATGACCTCAAGCCTATTTAAAAATAAATGACTGTAGTTACTGAAAAAAATAAGTTAGAATAAGCAGAATAAATGAAAACAAATAGTTTACTTTTCACATCACAAAAAAACAAAATGGTAAGTTATATGTATATGATATTTCAGATAAATGCAACTTAGTCAAAAAACTTCTAAAACACAGGTTAAAGTGTTAAAATATAACTGCAACTGTAAGCTTATATCATAATGAAAATAAAGTGAATGTGACTTATGTAAAATTGCATAGCATAGTTCCCAAGAGATGGAATACAGAGGTGGTCATTGTTGGTTAAACATGGAAAACTATGAAGTAGCAAAGCTTTCCCTGAACTTTCTTCTAACAACTACCTCAGAGCTGTTACTAGACATTAAAAGTGTTTCTCTTAGAGGAGGCTACAGTGAGTCCATTCAGTTTCTAAGGCCATATGTCTTTATGTGGCATTTGGTGCTCCAAACTCATACTCTTCTGCTTTGCCCTCATAGGAACTTATCTATATTACAGATCACTCATTCTGGATCTTGCACCTCATGTGGTTAAATATACTGTTAATATATTTCTCTTGAATCAAATAGTTGCATTTTAACAGGACAATTTCAGAAAGAATTATCCAAAGGTGTGATTCTAATAATGAGAAAAATTGGGGTTTAAGAATCTTTTCTCTTGCCCCATAAATCATAGCATCTACCCATTTACCTATGAAACCTAAACCCTGGGTTAACCCTAATGATTCTGTATTGACTGAGATGGAAGAGATTTTACACTAGGTTAATAGCAGCAGTCAAATAAAGCACATTATAATTTTGTCACCCATTTAGAAGCATGATGCTGAGCAATAAATGGAACATCTGAAACACAGAATGGTTGCTTTATTTAAACAGAATCCCAGATTTCCTCAACCAATAAGTGTCCTGTTGAGTCTAAGAAGTAGTTATTTGAACTCAGACCAATAACTCAAAACGATCATGGATTTTAAAAAATCACCATAGTTAAATATTCAGACCCTGCATTATACTTAAGTAACTTATAATTTATTTTCTTTCCAAAGTACTGTGATACCTCTTGCCACTGAAGAAAGCTGAGGCAAGATTTCCTAGTCACTTTTCTCAGTCCCTCTAAAACAAGACACAACCTCAGGGAGTCCCAGAGATCTAACTTGATTTCCACTTTAGCAAATGCATAGATGACTGAGCTCTTAATGACTCAAGCAAAAAGTCTTCCTTTGACACACAGAAGTATATGTTAATGGATTCCTAGTTCCTGCCAAGTTCTCTTGTTAAGCTATTCATATGTGTAATAAATGTAAGTTTCACCAAAAAAAAGTAGCTTTAGTATTGTAAATTAAAAAAAAAAAAAAAAAAAAAAAAAAAGCCTCTCTAAAATTTCCTTAGTACTCCACCCAGGAGCTCCCAACTCAAGAACCACTAGTGCCCTCTTCTGGTCAATAGAAAGACAAACATCATCCTAAATAACTAAAAGGCAACAATAAACAAAAAGATCAAACGTTCAAAATTTTTGGTAACTCCTCAAAAAAAAAAAAACAAAAACAAAAAACAAAAAACAAAAAAAACGTCAGGTATAATAATAATAATAGGAAACAGAATTTCATGAATTGTACTGCTTTTATATGAAAAGCAATACTCATTCACTGAAAGTCCTGTACACTTAAGAGTTACATATTTCACTACAAAGCATCCATAAATAAGTTCCAGCATTGCAAAAATGTCCAAATATGATCTTGAATAATTATGTCCATGTCACTTTCTGTGTGTTTCTGTTGAGAAAAGCTGATGAGAAAACAATTTAAAATGTGGAAAACTATGAACAAAGTCTTCTTATAACAGTGTTCATTCTTTCTATGCATAGTGTCTTTTCTTGTGTGTAGATTTGCAATGCATCACTGCAAGGGTGAGCCAAAAAACTGTGGATGTGTCATAAAGGAGGTTATAATATTCACACACACATGCAAAAAGTCACATGAGTGCTGTTCTCTTCAAAATCGTTGCTTGGGATTTGGGAGAAAATAGAGAATTAATGGCATCCAGCACACACTGGCTGTTTCCCAAAATTTAATCCCGGTGTTGTACAGTGAACAACTACACATTAGCTAGGGAAGCAGTGAACAGCATTGTAATTCAACTCAGAGAGTCAAAAATTAGGTAAAACCCATAAATAGTGCTACTTTTTAAGAATTATATGACAGGTGTTTGAATATCAGGAGTACTTATCCATGGAAGGTAAGACCTCTACCAGAGAGCTGAAAGAAGGCATCATAAAGATTACAAGAAATGAAGACTCCACTACCAGGCAAATATGAAGCCTGATCAAAATGGAAACTTAGATATTACATAGTGAGAAGGCATGGGAGAAGAGCTTATGTACATTTATCTGCACTTCCCTGAGAATTTGGTGGGATCTGGGAAGGGGAATTACCTTAAAAATGCCTTTAATGGTAAATAAAATGAGCCTATCCCCAAAAAAACAAAAGTCAAATGTTCTCTCAAATATGTGGATGTCAACACACAATAAGGTTGGGCAGAGGAAAAATAGAAGTTCAATGGATTAGATAAAGGGGAACAAATTGAAGGGAAGGGAGATAGAAATAGGAAAGACAATGGAATTAATCTAACCTAACTTTCCTATGTGAATACACCACAGCGAATCTAAACATGATATATATCCAAAAGACTGGGATCCTAATTAGAATAAGACATATTCCTTGTTGTATTAATATATCAAAATAGATTTTATTGCCATGTATAAAGATAAAGAACTAATAAAAATTAACTTCAATGTCTGCTGTGTCTAAGCTGTAGATTAGAAATCCATGCATTCTTTTATTTTAATTTCCTTTCTTGTATCCAAATCTAAGAACATTTTTTCATATCTTTTCATATTGTTGTCAGAAACTTGCACCAAAAATAATTCCAGGTTCAGGAGTGACACTGTCGTACAAACCTGTTGGGAGCTCTGTATTGAGGTGGGCTAATGACAAGTCCTTTGAAATCAGTGGTCTAAAACAACACAGGCATTTATAAACTGGTCACAGTCCAGCATAGTTTAATCTGTATGAATACCAAGTGCCAGGGTTAATCCCAGAAATACCAGAGCCAATTGGGTCATGCCAGATAAGGATGGGGAAAGGTCTGTGCTGATCACCCTGGGAACACTTTTCCCATAGGATTCACAAAGCCATCATCCATACTAGGAAAAGATTTGATCATAGTGCTCCAAATAATTATGGCTGATCCCACAGTCCCTTCTGACAGCTTTCAGGCATCCCAAAATGCCACAGAAACACCAGAACCACCCAAGTTCAAGCCACAGTTAAACAAAATGAGTGTAGATATGTGCAGGAACCTGAGTTCTAGGCAGGTTGTGAAGCAGTCTGAGCTAGACAAGTGAAAAGCTAAATACAGAGCTCTGAAAAATCAGCACAAAGAGAGCTGATACAGTCACTGCCTCAAGGCTTAGAGATACTCAGAGGTTACACATGTAAGGCTTGGACATTTATTCTGCCTCCAAATACCTGGTAGAACCCAAAGCTGGAAGTCCCCAGAAGAAACCTCTCCTTCTTAATACCTTGTCAAGGAATAATTTTAGAATTTTAAATGTTATTCTTTCTTTCATTTTCACTAGTATTTTCTTGTGTTTGACAGGATACCCCCACTACTTGACATATCTTATATCTTAATCCAGTTTATATATTTTAATGTAATAATGTGTTAATTAGTTATTCACTATATCATTCTTCTGTCTCATATTTACAGTCTTCCCTTCTGTTCTTGCTGTCTTCACTTTTTATTCATCTGTCTTCCATCCTCCCCCTGTAAATATTGTGATGTGCTATTTGAATTTTCATTCTATCATTTTTCTTTTTTTCCATATTCTCTCCTTCTCTCTTTTTGATCTTTATTTCCCTTCTTTCTTCACTGCCTTTTCCTTTATTTCTTCTTTTTAAAATTTTTATTTCCTACATAGTTTAATATTAATTTTAATTTTAATGTCTATTTTTTCAGTCTATTTATAAGTTATCACTTTCCATTTCCACTTTGGAACTGATACAGAATATTTTTAATTTGTATGATTTATTAGTATATATTTTATCCTCAAGTGGTCAAAATTACTGATCTTTATCTTCTATTAAAGGTATTTCATCATAGTATTGTGAACACACTGAGTATATGCTTTGATACTGACCATAAACATCCGTCCCAGTCACATCATTAAGACAAAACAACTCACTAAAAGACACTCACATACCAGAAGAAAAAATATCCATCCCTGCACATGTGAAAATCTTAATATAGAAACACAGAAAACGAGGAAATGAAGGTCCTAACAGAGCTCCAAAATCCATAATCCTTCAATAACTAAACACAAAGACACATAAGTGGATGAAATGCAATTAAATTAAGAAGATGATTGTTAAAATGATCAAGAAATTAAAAGAATTTTTAACTTAAAAGAATTTTTAAGTCATGAGTAAAAGGAGAAAATGTAGGATATAAAATAAAGTTTCAATAAAGAGAAAGAGATTCTGAAAAAGAAGCAAATAGAAATAATACAAATGAAAAACACAATTAATAAAATGCAAAATTGTAGTTGAAAGTCTTTACAACAGACTAGATCAAGCAGAAGACAGAATTTTAAGGCTTTAAGACAAGATATAAATATGTGAACATTTTTAATGCATTAAAGGAAAATTTTAAAAAAACATGATCACAATATACAAGAACCCTGGGACAGCATTAGGTGACCTAGTTTAAGACTTATAAGAATCGAGGCCTTGCAAGACAGAGTATGCCTATAATCTCAGCAATTAAATAGGAGAAGGCAAGAGTATTTAAAGGTAAAGATCTGGCTTAGAAACTTGGCAAAACCCTGCATCAAAATAAACAGGGGCTACAGATTCAGTTAAGTTGTAAATTGACCATGGGTTCAATAATGAGTAATACAAGGAAAAAACTAGAAGAGAGGAATTGAGGAAATACCAGACATACAGTCTAACAGCATAATAATATTTTCAGTAATATAACAGCAGATAGTTTCCCAAACCTTTGGAATAAAATTGACATTTTAATAATGGATGCATTTAGAATCCCAACTAGAAAACACAGAAAAGTACCTCTCCACAAAACAGTATAGTTAAAATGCCAAGGCCCTCACCAAAAAAAAAAAAAAAAAAAAAAAAAAAAAAACACCTAAATCTGTAAGAGAGAAATGGTAAGTCACTAATAAAGGAAAACAAATCAGAATAACAACATATTTTTCAGAAAAATATTTAAAGTTCAGGTAGGCTTAGAATAGTGTATTTTGAGCCCTGAAAAAAAGATAACTGCCAACCTGCAATAATATATCCAACAAGCTACATTTGAAAACAAAGAAGAAATAACTATTTTCCAAGGTAAATATAACCTAAAAGAGTTCATTGGATTAGTATATATATATATATATATATATATATATATATATATATATATATGGGAATCTTATGCACACAGGAAGATAAGAACAACAAAAAGAGCATGGTTAGGAATAAATCACATTGAAAGTGACAGCAAATAATATATCTTATTCTAGATTTTTTTCACTGTGACCAAACTATTTAACAGGAATTCATGGGAACAAATATAATTTGGGAATGACAGTTTCACAGGTCTCAGTCCATGGTCAGCTAACTCCATCACTTTGGCCCGAAGGTGAGGGGAACTTCATGGTGAAATTGAATGTTGAAGGAATGCTGATTGGCTCATGGCAGCTGGGAAGCAGAGTGAGAAAGGAGGGGCAGGGATAAAATATAATTCCCAAAGGCATGCCTATATTCTTTTTCCACTCATGCCTGATCTACTCAGAGTTGCCACATAGTGATCCATTCAAATTAATAATCTAGCCAATGAATCGATCCATTGATTAGGTTGCAGCTTCGATAACCTAATAATGTAACCTCTTAACTTCCCTGCATTGTGTATTACATGAGGTTATTGGGAGACACCTCATATCCAAACCATAAAAACTTTCTGTAATTACACTGAATGCAAAAGTGTTAATTCTCCAGTTAAAAGACATAGATTGGCAGACTAGATGAAAAAAAAAAAACCCATAAAAATCTAACTTTAAGTTATCTGTAAGAAATAGCTTCACTGATAAAAACATTCTCAGACTGAAAGTGAAAGAATAGAAAATTTTATTCCATGCAAATGAGATCTGAAAGTAAGCAAGAACGGTTACTTTCATATCTGACAAAGTACACTTCAGCTAAAATTAGTCAGAATAGAAAAAAAATATCACTGTATAATGGTAAAGAGAAAAGTTAAAGAAGAAGTTATAGCAAATGTAGATATTTAAGCTCCAAACATTGGTTCATCTAATTTCATAAAACAGACATTGCTGAACATAAAGGAAGAAATAGTTGCAATGAAATAATAGTGTTATTTCAATATGCCACTCTAATGAATAGGTACACAATAGGTCATCCAGACAGGGAATCAATGAAGATATTACAGAGTTAAAAGATATATCTCCAAAATATCTGTATACAGAATATCTATGAACTATTTCATCCAAAAGCAAATGAATACAATTGTGTTTTCAGCTGCTCCAGGAATTTTCTCAAATATAGAACATATATTATACCACAAAGTAAATAGAAAATAGATATTAGAAAATAGAATAATTAAAATAGAAAAATTAAAATAATTTTGCATTTTCTTAAATAATAATTGAAACAAATTAAAAATACAAACTATTAGAAATTAAATGTATTTGTAGAGATTAAATAGTATACACTTTAAAATAGTCATCAAAATCAGGATAGAAATAAAAAAGAATTCTTAAAACAAAGGAAACTAGTGCTGGGGATGTGGCTCAAGTGGTAGCTCACTCGCCTGGCATGTGCAGGGCACTGGGTTCGATCCTCAACACCACATAAAGATAAAATAAAGATATTGTGTCCACCTAAAACTAAAAAATAAATATTTTTTAAAAACAAAGGAATCTAGAAGCACAACAATTGGAATCTCTGAGTTTTATTGTTTAAATGTGAGTTGTCCCAAAACAACTCATGTGTGAGACAATGCAAATATGTTTATAGCTGAAACGGATAGATTATTAGAGTTTTAACCTAATGAGTGGATTAATTCACTGATGGGGGTTAACTGGTAACTGTAGAAAGGGTGTGGAGGAGAAAGTAGGTCACTGGAGGAATGACTTTGAGGTATATATTTTGTCCTTGGTAAGTGCAGCTCTCTCTCTCTGCTTACTGCCTATTATTTACTGATCCCCTTTCATCTGAAGCCATGATTCAAAATAATAATTTCTCCTCTAAGTTGTTCTCTTCTGATCTTTTTGTCTCAATAATAAAAATGTGGAATAAAACACCAAGACATAACACAGAAAGTTCTAAGAGGACACTTCATATCTATGAGTGCCTATACAGAAACACAAGATGATTCTCAAATAAATAACCTAATATATCCTCTCAAGGTCTTAGAAAAATAAAAATAAAATAAGTTCAAAACTAGTAAAAGTAATAAAATAATAAATACTGGGATGAAGTTCATGAAATAGCATAGAAAAATACAAAGTGTCAATAAATTAAAAGTTAATTCTTTGAAAATATAAACATAATTGATAACCACCTTAAAACAATAATTTAAAAGAGAGAAATTAATAAAATTAGAGAAGGGAAGGAGAATATTAAAATAGATACCAATAAAATCTGAAGGATTGTTTTGATTACCTTGAAAACCTATACTCCAACAAATTGTAACAACGTGAAGTAATAGATAATTTCTGGAAAAATGTGTCCTACCAAAAATTTAATCCAGAGGGTAGAAAAACATAAACACATTAATAATAAGGAATGAGTTTGAAGATGTAATAAAAAAACCCAACAAAGAAAAGGCCCAGATGAATTCACAGCTGAATTATATCAGAGCATTAAATGAAAACTAAAATAAATGCTCCTGAAATCATTCTATGAAATAGAAAGGGAGGTTACATTTTCTAGCTCATTCTATGAAGCTAATATCACAATAACATTAAAACTGAATAACAAGGACACACCAAGAAAATAACATACCAATGTCCTTTATAAACATAAATACAAATATCCTTAAAATACATGTAAGCAGAAATCAGCAACACATGAAAATATCATATACCAAGAATAAGTCTGTTTCGTCACACAGATGCGAGAATATTCAATAGTCATAAATAAAAAAAAAATACACAATGTAACCCAATCAATGAATTAATTGGGATTCACTGAGTGAGTGATAGCTGAAATGGTAGGGTGTGGGAGGTGGGAATTAGGGGCATGGCTTTGGAGTATATATTTATATCTAACAAGTGGAGACCCTGTCTCTCTGTTTTCTGATCATGATGTGAGCTGCTTTCCTCTGCCACACTCTCCCACCTTGATGTTCAGCCTCACCTGGAGCCACAAGGAATGGAGCCATCTCTCTATGAACTAAGAATTCTGAAATCATCAGCCTCAAATAAACCATTTCTCCTTTAAAATTGTTCTGGTCAGATCTTATAGCTACAGAAGCAAAAAAGCTGACTAAACAAGTACTGTAGAGGGAAGGGAAAAGGCAGGGGGGAAGGGAGGAAAAGGAGAACTCCTGGGAACTGAATTAAAGCAAATTATATTCCATGCTTTTTTAAATATGTCAAAATTAATCCTAACACTATGTTTAACTAAAAAAATAAAGAGTCAAATAACTAAAGAAACAGATATGAGAACTAAAGGGATAGTTCTCAAAAGGATAAAAACATTTAAAATTGGGCCAAGAAGTTTTGGTTGTTGAAGCGATTACCAGCAGCATAGAGAAACTAAGTATATTGCACAGACAATGGAAAAGAAGCCTTGAGGGTGCTATACTCAGGGTTTTTTATTTATTTGTTTGTTTGTTTGCCAGTGTGAGCAAAAGACCTAGCAAAAACAACAAAAGAGAAAAATTTCATTTATGTCTCATGGTTTCAGAGGTCTCAGTCCATAGATAGCTGACTCCATTGCTTTGGACACAGGTGAGACAGAACACCATGGAGAAAGCATATGAAGGAGAAAAGCACCTTAGGACATGGCTATCAGGAAGTTCCCCTCACTAGGGACAAAATATATACCCATGGACATGCCCCCAGAGACCTACCTCCTTCAGTCACACCCTAGCTGTGACAGTTACTTCACAGTTAATTCATTGAAGTGGATTAATTCACTGATTAGGTTTAGGCTCTCAAAACCAAATCATTTCACCTTCAAACTTTCTTGAATTTTTTCACACATGAGTTTTGGGAGACAGCTCATACCTAAACCATAACAGAGGGCATCTCTGAAATTAGCAATACAACACCCATAACAGGGTCAAGGGTGAAAAACTTAAAATTTATTTAAAAATTATGTGGGCATCCTGCTCTCACAAGATTCTTAGGATCACATTAGTCCAGGTATATTTTTCACCATTCAGTCATTCAGAATCCACTGCAACCATTGTCCAAGAGGGCCCAGCTACTTCCCAAACTGGCAGCAGATTTTGGCATCATCCATCTGGTGCTGGTTCTGCAGAAATGCAGAGTGCTAGAATTAAAGAGTCATGGAGGCTTTCCCTGAGATTTCAAATGAAGGCTTGAGAGGCCCAATTTTGGCAGATCGATATCCCTGTGGACCTCTCATGAGATGACAACTTATGAAGCTGTAAAATGGAAGTTGAAGCTCTCTAACGGTGACCCCAGGGACTAAGAGATGCCAGTAACATGGAGTATCTGCACCACCATCTGAGGTCAGAGCCACACTAATAGAGAGACTAACTGGACTACAGCCAAGAAGGCCAAATGAACAGAATTCCACAAGTCCTTTGCAGCTCACATTTCACTGTTATGTGCCCCAGATGCCAGACATGGAACTACAGGACCTAATTCCTGCCTAACTGGGTTTCAATATTTTTTTTCATCCCACCTCTTCTTTCTATGACTTTTTTGCTCCCTTTTGGAATGGGGCAGTTACTTTGCTCTTGAACATTAGGTATCTGTAACTTACTTTTTATTTTCACAGAGGTTTATAGTGAAGAGTTTGCCTTGAGTTTTAGAGAAGATTTTGGACTTGGATATTTGGGGATGGTGGAACTATTAATGGTGCGCTTGAAGATGGACTGAATACATTTCTCACTGTGAAGTGGACATAGCTTTTGTGTCCAGAGGCAAAATATTGTGGTTTGGATATGAGATACTCCCCAATGCTCATGTGTCAACATAATATTATATACAAGTGAAATTATTAGATTATAAGAGTTGTAGACTAATCAGAGGATTAATCCATTATAAGAGCTTATAATTTGAATAGATTACTTGGTGATAACTATAGACAGGTGGGACACAGATGCAGGAAGTAGTTAATTGGTACTGTTTCCATGGGGATTATATTTTGTCCTACCTCCTTTACTTCCTGGATGCCATAAACCTAGTGGTTTCTTCACTCTTGCCATTATGCTCTGCCTCATCTCATACCCAAAGTGATGGAATTCAGGTGACCATAGATGGAGACCTCTGAAACCATGAGTTCAAAACAAACTTTTCCTATTCTAAGTGATTGTTGTTGGGTGTTTTAGTCACCATGGTGAATATTTGACTAACACATATAATCCTATACTAGGAAACCCAAAAGGCTCCATCAAAAGATTTCCAAATCTGGTAAACAAATTCAGTAAATTAACAGAAAAAATCAATATACATAAATCAATGGCTTTTATATTCACGAATAATGAACCTCCTGAAAAAAAATAGGAAAACAATTATACTCACAATAGCTCAAACAAAACAAAACAAAAATAAAATATACTAGAATAAATTGAATCAAAGAAGCAAAAGATGTCTACAAGAAAATTTACAGAATGCTGAAAAAGAAAATTGAAGAAGACATTTAAGATAGAAACATTTCTCATATTCACCAATATTTAAAATTAATAGTGTTTAAGTGGCCATATTGCCAAAAGAGAACTAAATATTCAGTGAAATCCCTATCAAAATACCAATGACATTCTTTACAGAACTAGAAAAACAGTCCTAAAGTTTACATGGAATATTAAAAGACCTAGAAGGGCCAAAGCAATCCTGATCAAAATGAGCAATGCTGGAAGCATCACAATACCTGATTTCAAATTATACTACATAGTTATCATAATAAAAATATCATGGTAGTGAGATAAAAACAGATATATAGACCAATAGAATAGAATAGAAGTCACAGGGGAAATCCCAGAGAAGTAGAGTCATCTGATCCTTAGCTAAGGTACCAAAATATATATGTTGGTACCTATCTGAAAAATAGTGTGGGTAAAAATGTTTATCTATATGTAGAAGTATGAAACTAATTTGTTATCTATCACCTTGAACAGAAGTCACCTCAAAATGTTTTCAAGACCTAGGCATAAGGTCAGAAACTTTGCAACAGCTCAACGAAATATAAGGGAAACGCTCCAATTTATTGGAACAGGCAATGACTTCCTAAATAGAACTCCAATATCTCAAGAAGTAATACTAAGAAATAATAAATTGGATGGCATCAAATTCAAAAGTTACTGCATAGCCACAATAAGCAATTAACAGTGTGGATACAGAGCCTCCAAATGGGAGAAAAATTTTCCAGTTCCTCTTTGAAATTATTAATCCTGAAAATTCAAAAGAGAAATTAAAAATCAACAATATAATAAAAAGCATCCCTTTCCAAAAGTGATTAAATGATCTAAACTTGCACTGATACAAGAGAGAGGGAGAGAGAAATACAAATGACCATCAATTATATGTAAATATTTTCGAAATCTTTAGTCTTCAGGGAAATGCAAAATGAAACTACATTAAGGTTCTATTTTACTCAGGTCAGAATGTCAATCATTAAGTATACATTCAACAATGCTGCTGAGGATGTTAGAAAGAAGAAAATCTTATACACTGTGAAAATGTAAAATAGTATGATCAAGATGGAAATCTATATGACATTTCCTGAAAAAGCAACAAATGAAATTACCATATGATTCAGTCATACTGCTCCTCAATATTCATCCCCAAAATAAAAAATATCAAATATTAGAGATACATGCACAGTATGCCCATGTTTATTGCAGCACAATTTACCATATCCAAGTTTTGGAATCAACCAAGTTGTCTATCAACACATGGATGATGAAAAATGGTCATATATACACAACTGAAGTTTTTTTTTTTTGTTGTTGTTGTTGTTTTTTTTTTGTGTGTGTGTGTCCATGAACAACGAAATATGCTATTTCTAGGGAAATGAATGGAGCTGGAGGGCATCTTGCTAATAAAATATGGCAGTCTCAGAAAATCAGATGACTTATGTTTTATGTCATATGTGGAAGCCAAAGGTGGGGAAAAGAATCATATAAATGCAGAAGAATGACTATTAGGGCAGCGAAAGTACTTCAAGGGGAGTGAGAAAGGGAGCAAAAGAAGAGACATTGGCAAATGAAATTGATCTAATTTATATCACATGTATGTGTGAATATGCCACAATAATATTATGTGCATAAATCAAAATAAATTAAAATTTAAAAATTCAAATACTAAAGTGTTTTAAATTAAGAAATTCATGAATGAACTTTCTACATATACAAAAAACTCTGGAGTCTATATCATATGTTGCATTTTTAATATTCTGACATGAATGTTCCATTTTTTTATTTCCAGGACTCATCACTTTCTTCTTCCTTCTTTCCATGGAATAAAAGTAATGGATATTCATTTAAGGATAATAGACTATAGAGTCTGTGTGTATAATATTATGAAAAAACACACATTTTCTGACATTTTCTCCAATGTTATAGGCATTGGAGCTCACTTTTAAAATGTGAGGAAAATATGCATTGAAAACATAAAAGAAAAATGATGCAAAATATGATTAAGTATAATAATATAACCAATATTTTGTTTTTTATAAGAAAACTCATATTAGAATTATGAAATGAATGAATATTCTGTGATATGCATAAATTTTGCCATTTTCAAGGTTGTCTTGCACTGATTATTTTATTGGCAGATGCATGTTTTCTGAGTCAAAAAATATTAGCTGTTATGATAAGCATTATACCATCTAAGATATTTTCACCTTACCATTTCATAAGAAACTACTTTCACAAAACAAATAAAAGCTGCTGTGACCCTCTCATCTTTCTCAGAGCCAAGGCTATTAATTAAGAAACCAGACATACAGGAGTGATGGGTGATAAGGAAAGGACAAACAGACACACATAGGGAGAAAAAGCTGGGGCCAGGTGGGTAGCCAAGTCCTGGTGAGGCTTGATTTTCTTAGAGCCATCCCACCAAGTTATTATATAGATTTTATCATCCCAAGTTTAATTGTGTAAAAGTTTCAGCAAAGCAATCTGAAGGACAAGGGACTGCTGGTGACATATTAGGATCATCTAGTTTTGCTCAGAATTCTCTAGTCCTGGGAGTTGGTGCTGAACTCAAGGACTGGACTGATAACAGATCTGCACTTTGGCATGGAGGCTTCACAAGCCACTGTCACCATAGCAACTGGGGCACCTCCTCCTGTATCTTTGCACAAACATAGCCAGAAGAGAGTCAGAGGAGGCCATTATTTGATTCAAATCACTGCTCTACACAAAAAGCCTTATAAATTTGTGATTATTGACACAAATTACTTGCCATTCAAGGTTCTATTTATTTTATTAAAGCCACTTTAAATCTTCACCTTATAGTCACCAAAAACCTTTGTCAGATGTTTATGGTTAGGATTCCTCTTTCCTCTGACAAGCTTTTCTTTTCATATATGTTGAGTATAGCACTGGACACATTCTAGATTATTTCAGCATTATCATTTATATTTCTGGTTTTTTTGTTGTTATTAGATTGTCAGTGATTAGAGGACAGAGTTACTTGAATTAATAATTTTCTCATATAGTAGAACACAGAAGTATTTTTAAAGTGTTAAGGTATTCTGTGCATATGAAATCAGCTACAATTAACTTTACTAATAATAGAGTGTCAAGGTTTAATATGGCTTATTTTGCTTTGATATATACGTGTATGTGTGTATATATCATCCTAGATTATGTTAAAAATAATGATGGGGCTGGGTTTGTGGCTAAGTGGTAGAGCACTTGCTTCACATGTGTGAGGCACTGGGTTGGATTCTCAGCACTACATAAAAATACGTAAATAAATAAATGAAGGTATTGTGTCTAAAAATGTAATGTCACACTTGGTTGTCCATTAATGTGCTTTCATTGATTTATTCCAATTGTATTATAAAGTAATAGCACAAAATCATAAAATATATTCTTAGCAAATAATTTTCATTTTTTTAGTTATAGATGGGCACAATACCTTTATTCATTGATTCATTCATTCATTTTTATGTGATGCTGAGGATAGAACATAGTGCCTCACATGTGTGAGGCAAGTGCTCCACCCCTGAGCCACAACCCATCTCTAATTTATATTCTTCATATATCTGTGCGATTTCAATGCTTAACTTCTAGAAAATTACTCTATCTTGGCTTGAATATTCACAAAGTGTTCTAAAAGATCAGCATATTGAAAATAATAAGCTAAAAACGTTCAACATGTGTAGTTTAAAAACATCCATGACAACCTAAGAATGCAACTAGATATGCAATTTGTATTACTAATAAAAATAGTGATTAGTGTTATTAGGCATGATAGAAATATTTATCATGACAATAATACTGGCAATAATTAAAATAAAAATTATGAATGATTACTTACTGCTGAGAAAATTACTTTGCATTTTTATGTTGATTTTCACATTTGACCTTCATAACAACAATATACTAAAGAAACAGTAATTTTAAATCTCAATTTTGCTGTAATATTTAATTAAGAAAACATGTACATAATTCACTAAGAAATGGAAAAGCCATTTAAGGGGAAAAGCAATCATAGCATCACAACAAACTGCCTACCTACAAAACACCATTTAAATATGACAGATTAAAATTCCTATTTGTAACCTGCTCACCTAATTTTCAATGAGTAAGTTATTTCAGGAATTTCTGAAGAAGCTACATTTTTCTTTATCTTGTGACTAATTTTCTGTAGTTTTCAATATATTATGAGACACCAACAGAAAAGATAGATACGGATAATACAAAAAATCTTTCATACTCATGATTTTATAGCTAAGGTTTCTGAATAGAATGAACTATTGCATGGTGAGACTTTGGAGGCACAATCTAAAACTAAAGGTGCTGCATGACCAATATGATTTTACAACATGTACACTCAGAAAAATGAGAAATTGTATCCCATCTATGTATGGTATATCAAAGTGCAAAAATGTTCTCTACTGTTATGTATAACTAATTAAAACAAATAAAACATTAATAAGAAAAGAAATACATCTTGAAAAGTGATTAATGACATTGAGGGAAAGAATACATAGCAGTTTCGCTTAGAAGTGGACTGTAAACACACAATGTCTGAATGATATTATGCATCTACAACTCACATGCCTGCACCTAAGACTCATTATTTTTTCTGCCATTAGAAACACAGCTGTTATATATCTTCTGCAATTGCAAAATTAAAAATAAAAATGTGTTCACCGTCTCCTTAGCTATTGATGTGTATTTTTATAAAGTCAATGTCTTTATTTTCCTTTATTTGGCAATATTCCCCAGGGACCAACAGAAATGTTGGAGTTATTAAAAAGATAGAAAAATTGTACTTGAAAGAACCAGGTAAATAAAGGTAGACAATGACTAAGAGCTCCTGTTGGGGATTTAATGTTCCTATTCCTAAATGCTGAGTTAATCCCTATTACCCCTTTTTATTTTTAAATAATTTCCCCCAATTTGATAATTTTGAATACTCATAGGCTTAATGTGAAATAAAAAATTCAGGACTTCACATGTAGACATATGTGTAGAAAGAAAATGTTTACCATCGCTAGCAATCAGAGAAATAAAAATTAAAACTACTCTAAGATACCATCTCACTCCAGTAAGAATGGCAGCCATTATGAAGTCAAACAATAACAAGTGCTGGCTAGGATGTGGGGAAAAAGGTACACTCATACATTGCTGGTGGGACTGCAAATTGGTGCAGCCAATTTGGAAAGCAGAATGGAGATTCCTTGGAAAACTGGGAATGGAACCACCATTTGACCCAGCTATTCCTCTTCTTGGACTATACTCAAAAGACCTAAAAATGGCATACTACAGGGACACAGCCACATCAATGTTTATAGCAGCTCAATTCACAATAGCTAGACTGTGGAGCCAACCTAGATGTCCTTCAATTGATGAATGGATAAAAAAAATGTGGCATTTATACACAGTGGCATATTACTCAGCACTAAAACATAACAAGATCATGGCATTTGCAGGTAAATGGATGGCATTAGAGCAGATTATGCTAAGTGAAGTTAGCCAATCCCTAAAAAACAAATGCAGAATGTCTTCTCTGATATAAGGGAGGTGACTCAAAATGGGGTAGGGAGGAAGAGCATGAGAAGAACATTATCTCTAGATAGGGAAGAGAAGTGGGAGGGAAAGGAAAGGAAAATGGGAATTGCATGGAAGAGGGAAGGAGACTCCCTTTGTTGTACAGAATACAGGTATGATGTTGTGAGAAAAAGAAAAAGAAAAAGTGGGTCACATTAGATTGGGTAGAGAGAAATGATGAGAGGGGAGGGGAGGAGAAGGGGGGAATGGAAAGACACCAGAATAAAATAGACATTATTATTGCTGTGGGTATATACGTGATTGCATGACCAATATAATTCTGCAACCTGAACACTCAGAAAAATGAGAAATTATATCGCATCTGATTCAAATGTGTGATATCTCAAGATCATTGTACTGTCATGTGTAACTAATAAAACAAATTTTTAAAAAATGAATAAAAGAATCAATATCAGGAACTATTTTTTCCCATAAGGCTTCTAAATTTGTGAATTTGGACTTATACTGGTCATGTAAAAATAAATTCTGACTATCAATTTTCACTTACTTGAACATCAACTGGACTGCCCCTAAATCACTTTAATTTGCAATATTGAAATTTTTGAATTTGTTTCTCTCAAAAATAATCATGTAAATCCCCAATAAAACAAAACAAGCATACATAAATTTTTGCAGAAATCCACACAAAATGATATACCTTACCATAATCAAAGATGTGGTCTAGAACCAAATTAATAGGTATTTTGGAATATGAAATATGTTTTTATTATTTTGCAGAAAAACATCAATTTCTCACTTACTGAAGCAAAATCCAAAGTTTTCAACATAAATGTTAGTTTCTCTTCACAATAACAAATACCTGAGATAATAAGTTCATTTAAAAAGATTTATATTGTTCAATAGTTTTAGAAATTTTGTCTAGAATCATTTGGTTTCATTGCTTTTAGGTTTGTGGAATAGTAGTAACACTGTCCATCTTCCAGTGAAAAATGAATTTAGTCCATCAACAATAAAAATTGACAAAGTCTTAACTGTTTCAGAATTTCTCAAAAGTCAAAGTCCAGTCTTTTCTGAGATTAAAAGAAACTGAGCTGTGAGACTCCTTAAAAAACTAAAAGAAAGTTGCATGCTTTCAAAAGACAATGGTGGAACAAGCACAGGGTGAAAATATCTATTCAAAAGGGGAGGGATAGAAAAATAGCAAGGGAGGAATGGAACAAAGAAACACCAAAACATAGATGGGCATATGTTGATTCCTTAGTTCCATTTCTGGAATCTGGAGCACACTGTGGTAGCATGTGGGCTCCCAAATGTTTGTGTAGCTACCTCCCCACACCCCACAGCTTTACTGATTGCAATACACGTGGTCATGTTTTGAAGCTGGCTTTATATGCTGCTTATAGCTTCCCTAAAAAGGCATTACAAATTTTTGGCATCCATGAATTTCTTGAGTCTCCATTGTCACGTTAGCTTCATTTTCAAAACATCACACTTTCAGGAGCTACTTGCAGCGATGTTGTCATGGTTTGGATATGAGGCATACCACACAAAATCTATGTTAATTCAGAAGGCAAAATATTTAGATTTTTAGATCCATAACCTAAACAGTGGGTTTATCCATTTGATGGATTAATGGTTTGAATAAATTACTGGGTGGCAACTGTAGAAAGCTAGAAAATAGCTAGAGGAAGATGGTCCCATGGAGTAAGTTCTTGGGTAACATATCTTGTCCCTGTGGATACTTCTCCTCTTTCTCTGCTTCCTGTATATCATGAGGTGAGCAGCTTTTCCCCATCATGTTCTTTTGTCATGATGCTTGGTTTCACCTCATACCCAGAGCAATGAACTTAGCTGAACATGGACTAAACCTTTGAAACTGTGAGTTCAAATTAAACTCCTCCAAACTCATTCATATAAATCAATATGACCCTAATACCAAAACCAGAAAAAGACAAATCAAAGAGGAAAAAAGTTCAGACCAATATCTTAATGAATATGGATGCAAAAATCTCAATAAAATACTACTATATCAATTACAAAAACATATTTAAAAGATAGTGCACCATGTCCAAGCGAGTTTCATCACAGACATGCAAGGTTGGTTTAACATACTGATATCAAAATATGTAATTCTCCATATTGATAGGCTTAAAGACAAGCATCACATGATTATCCCAATAGATGCAGAAAAAGTATTTGACAAAATACAGCATTCAGAGCCGCCAACCGCGCCTGCAAGGTAGGAGGACCTGCGACCCACCGGCAGAACAGGCCCAGCGGCCTGCTGAGGGGCAGAGCCGTCCCCCCTGGGCCTGCAAGGTAGGTGGAACTGCGACCATGGACAGAACAGGCCTAGCGGCCCATGGAGGGGCAGAGCCACCAACCGCGCCTGCAAGGAAGGCGGACCTCCAACCCACCGGAAGAACAGGCCTAGCAACCCGCGGAGGGCAGAGCCGACCCCCGCGCCTGCAAGGTAGGCGGACCTGCATCCCACCGGCAGAACAGGCCCAGAAACCCACGGAGGGGCAGAGCCGCCCCACGCGCCTGCAAGGTAGGCGGACCTGCGACCCACCGGCAGAACAGGCCCAGGGGGCCGCCGGCGTAGTAGACACATCGCCCCGGTTGGGGGAGGGGCAGAGCCGCCACCAGCATCTGCAAGGTAGACAGACCTGCAACCGACAGACAGAACAGGCCCAGCGGCCCGCGGAGGGGCAAAGCTGCCGCCAGTGCCTGAAAGGTAGGCGGACCTGCTACCGACCAGCAAGAACAGGCCCAGCGGCCTGCCGGCTTGGTAGGCACATTGGAGGAGGGGCAGAGGGGCAGAGCCGCCGCCCTCGCCTGCGAGGGAGACTTTGCAACTATACAAGAGCAATATAAATATATAGGGGGAAAATTCAATAGCACAACAGTTTCACCAAGCAGAAAGAAACGCAAACAGTATGAAGAGACAAGGAAAGAAAGGACCACAAGCAATGCAGGTCAACTCAACGTTAGAAGAGGTAATATCTGCAGCAGATGGAATGTCAGATAAAGAATTCAGGATATACGTGCTTCAGATGATCTGGAGTCTCAAGGAAGACATTAGACAGCAAAATCAGACAATGAAAGATGACTTCAACAATGAATTACATAAACAAATCCAAGAAGCAAAAGATCAACTATACAGGGAAACTATACAGGGAGATAGAGTTTATAAAAAACAAACAAACAGAAATCCTAGAAATGCAGGAAGCAATAAACTAACTTAAAAACTCAATGGAGAATACTACCAGCAGAGTAGAACACTTAGAAGATAGAACATCAGACAATGAAGACAAAGTATTTCAACTTGAAAAGAATATAGACAGCTCAGCAAGACTGTTAAGAAACCATGAGCAGAACATCCAAGAAATATGGGATAACATAAAGAGACCAAACTTAAGAGTCATTGGGATACAGGAAGGTATAGAGCTCCAAACCAAAGGAATGAGCAACTATTCAATGAAATAATACGAGAAAACTTCCCAGACTTGAAGAATGAGACAGAATCCCAAATCCTTGAAGCCTACAGGAAGCCGAATGTGCAAAATCATAAGAGATCCACACCTAGACACATTATAATGAAGATGCCCAACATACAGAATAAGGAGAGAATTTTAAAAGCTACAAGAGAAAGGAAGCAGATTACATTTAGGGGTAAACCAATCAGGATAACAGCTGATCTTTCAACACAGACTCTGAAAGCTAGAAGATCCTGGAATAACATATTTCAAACACTGAAAGAAAATGGGTTCCAACCAAGAATTGTGTATCCAGCAAAATTAAGCTTCAGGATGGAAGATGAAATTAAAACCTTCCACGATAAACAAAAGTTAAAAGAATTTGCAGCTAGAAAACCATCTCTCCAAAAAATCCTCAGCAAAACATTACAGGAAGAGGAAATGGAAAATAACAATGAAAACCAACAGTGGGAGATAGTACAGTAAAGGGAGGAAATATTCAAAGAGGAAAACAAACCATGTTTAGTAACATAAATAAACAAATATGGCTGGAAGAACAACCCATATCTCAATAATAACCCTAAATGTTAATGGCTTAAACTCACCAATTAAGAGACACAGGCTAGTAGAATGGATCACAAAACATGACCCAACAATATGCTGCCTACAGGAGACGCATTTGATAGGAAAAGACATACATAGACTGAAGGTGAAAGGTTGGGAACAATCTTATCACTCATATGGACTTCAGAAACAAGCAGGAGTGTCCATACTCATATCAAATAAAATAGATTTCAAGCCAAAGTTAATCAAAAGGGATAAAGAGGGACACTACATACTGCTCAAGGGAACCATACACCAACAAGACATAACAATCATAAATATATATGCCCCAAACAATGGTGCAGCTATGTTCATCAAACAAACTCTTCTCAAGTTCAAGAGTCTAATAGACCACCATACAATACTCATGGGAGACTTCAACACACCTCTCTCACCACTGGACAGACCTTCCAAACAAAAGTTGAATAAGGAAACTATAGAACTCAATAACACAATTAATAACCTAGACTTAATTGACATATATAGAATATACCACCCAACATCAAGCAGTTACACTTTTTTCTCAGCAGCACATGGATCCTTCTCAAAAATAGATCATATATTATGTCACAGGGCAACTCTTACACAATATAAAGGAGTAGAGATAATACCATGCATCTTATCTGATCATAATGGAATGAAACTGAAAATCAACGATAAAAGAAGGAAGGAAAAAGCATGCATCACTTGGAGAATGAACAATAGGTTACTGAATGATCAATGGGTTATAGAAGACATCAAGGAGGAAATTAAAAAATTCTTAGAGATAAATGAAAACACAGACACAACATATTGGAATCTATGGGACACATTGAAAGCAGTTCTAAGAGGAAAATTCATTCCTTGGAGTTCATTCCTTAAAAAAAGAAAAAAACAACAAATAAATGATCTCATACTTCATCTTAAAATCCTAGAAAAAGAAGAGCAAAACAACAGCAAAAGAAGTAGAAGGCAAGAAATAATTAAAATCAGAGATGAAATTAATGAAATTGAAACAAAAAAAACAATTGAAAAAATTGATAAAACTAAAAGTTGGTTCTTTGAAAAAATAAATAAAATCAACAGACCCTTAGCCATGCTAGCGAAGAGAAGAGAGAGAACTCAAATTACTAGCATATGGGATGAAAAAGGCAATATCACAACAGACACTTCAGAAATACAGAAGATAATCAGAAATTATTTTGAATCCTTATACTCCAATAAAATAGAAGATAGTGAAGACATCGATAAATTTCTTAAGTCATATGATCTGCCCAGATTGAGTCAGGAGGATATAGACAACCTAAACAGACCAATATCAATTGAGGAAATAGAAGAAACCATCAAAAGACTACCAACTAAGAAAAGCCCAGGACCGGATGGGTATACAGCAGAGTTTTACAAAAAAATTAAAGAGGAACTAATACCAATACTTTTCAAGCTATTTCAGGAAATAGTAAAAGAGGGAGAACTTCCAAATTCATTCTACGAGGCCAACATCACCCTGATTCCTAAATCAGACAAAGACACTTCAAAGAAAGAAAACTACAGACCAATATCTCTAATGAACCTAGATGCAAAAATCCTCAATAAAATTCTGGCGAATTGGATACAAAAACATATCAAAAAAATTGTGCACCATGATCAAGTAGGATTCATCCCTGGGATGCAAGGCTGGTTCAATATACGGAAATCAATAAATGTTATTCACCACATCAAGAGACTTAAAAATAAGAACCATATGATCATCTCGATAGATGCGGAAAAAGCATTCGACAAAGTACAGCATCCCTTTATGTTCAAAACTCTAGAAAAACTAGGGATAACAGGAACATACCTCAATATTGTAAAAGCAATCTATGCTAAGCCTCAGGCTAGCATCATTCTGAATGGAGAAAAATTGAAGGCATTCCCTCTAAAATCTGGAACAAGACAGGGATGCCCTCTCTCACCACTTCTGTTCAACATAGTTCTCGAAACACTGGCCAGAGCAATTAGACAGACGAAAGAAATTAAAGGCATCAAAATAGGAAAAGAAGAACTTAAATTATCACTATTTGCAGGTGACATGATTCTATACCTAGCAGACCCAAAAGGGTCTACAAAGAAACTATTAGAGCTAATAAATGAATTCAGCAAAGTGGCAGGATATAAAATCAACACGCATAAATCAAAGGCATTCCTGTATATCAGTGACAAATCCTCTGAAATGGAAATGAGGACAACCACTCCATTCACAATATCCTCAAAAAAAAAAATACTTGGGAATCAACCTAACAAAAGAGGTGAAAGACTTATACAATGAAAACTACAGAACCCTAAAGAGAGACATAGAAGATCTTAGAAGATGGAAAATATACCCTGTTCATGGATAGGCAGAACGAACATCATCAAAATGGCGATATGACCAAAAGTTCTCTATAGGTTTAATGCAATGGCAATCAAAATCCCAATGGCATTTCTTGTAGAAATAGATAAAGCAATTATGAAATTCAAATGGAAAAATAAAAGACTCAGAATAGCAAAAACAACTCTAAGCAGGAAGTGTGAATCAGGCGGTATAGCGATACCATACCTCAAACTATACTACAGAGCAATAGTAACAAAAACAGCATGGTACTGGTACCAAAACAGGCGGGTGAACCAGTGGTACAGAATAGAGGACACAGAAACCAATCCACAAAACTACAACTATCTTATATTTGATAAAGGAGCTAAAAGCATGAAATGGAGGAAGGATAGCATCTTCAACAAATCGTGCTAGGAAAACTGGAAATCCATATGCAACAAAATGAAACTGAATCCCTTTCTCTCGCCATGCACAAAAGTTAACTCAAAATGGATCAAGGAGCTTGATATCAAATCAGAGACATGGCGTCTGGTACAAGAAAAAGTTGGCTACGATCTACATACTGTGGGGTCGGGCTCCAAATTCCTCAATAGGACACCCATAGCACAAGGGTTAATAACTAGAAGCAACAAATGGGACTTACTCAAACTAAAAAGTTTTTTTCTCAGCAAAAGAAACAATAAGAGAGGTAAATAGGGAGCCTACATCCTGGGAACAAATCTTTACTCCTCACACTTCAGATAGAGCCCTAATATCCAGAGTATACAAAGAACTCAAAAAATTAAACAATAAGAAAACGAATAACCCATCAACAAATGGGCCAAGGACCTGAACAGACACTTCTCAGAGGAGGACATACAATCAATCAATAAGTACATGAAAAAATGCTCACCATCTCTAGCAGTCAGAGAAATGCAAATCAAAACCACCCTAAGATACCATCTCACTCCAGTAAGATTGGCAGCCATTATGAAGTCAAACAACAACAAGTGCTGGCGAGGATGTGGGGAAAAGGGTACACTTGTACATTGCTGGTGGGACTGCAAATTGGTGCAGCCAATTTGGAAAGCAGTATGGAGATTTCTTGGAAAGCTGGGAATGGAACCACCATTTGACCTGGCTATTCCCCTTCTAGGTCTATTCCCTAAAGACCTAAAAAGAGCATGCTACAGGGACACTGCTACATCGATGTTCATAGCAGCACAATTCACAATAGCAAGACTGTGGAACCAACCTAGATGCCCTTCAATAGACCAATGGATAAAAAAATGTGTCATTTATACACAATGGAGTATTACTCTGCATTAAAAAATGACAAAATCATAGAATTTGCAGGGAAATGGATGGCATTAGAACAGATTATGCTAAGTGAAGCTAGCCAATCCCTAAAAAACAAATGCCAAATGTTTTCTTTGATATAAGGAGAGTAACTAAGAACAGAGTTGGGAGGAAGAGCATGAGAAGAAGATTAACATTAAACAGGGGTGAGAGGTGGGAGGGAAAAGGAAAGAGAAGGGAAATTGCATGGAAATGGAAGGAGACCCTCATGGTTATACAAAATTACATACAAGAGGAAGTGAGGGGAAAGGGGGAAAAAAACAAGGGGGAGAAATGAATTACAGTAGATGGGGTAGAGAGAGAAGATGGGAGGGGAGGGAATGGGGGATAGTAGAGGATAGGAAAGGCAGCAGAATACAACAGACACTAGTATAGCAATATGTAAAACAGTGGATGTGTAACCGATGTGATGCTGCAATCTGTATACAGGGTAAAAATGGGAGTTCATAACCCACTTGAATCAAAGTGTGAAATATGATATGTGAAGAACTATGTAATGTTTTGAGCAACCAACAATAAAAATTAAAGAAAAAAAAGAGTCAAATCAGAAGAAACTTGGGGGTGCCTAAGCAAAATTTCAGAAAATCTTTTTTGTCTTTGAGAAATTAAAGTAGAAATTTTGCCTTTTTGAAAAAAAATACAGCATTCATGTATGATTAAATCACTAGAAAAAATATGAATAAAAGGATAAAACCTCAACCTTGTAAAAGCTATATATGACAAACCCAAGGCCAATATCATTCTAAATGAAATTGAAAGCATCTTCTAAAAACAGGAACAAGACAGGGATGCCTGCTTTCACAACCTCTATTCAACATAGTCCTCTAATCTTTAGCCAGAACAATTAGGCAAAATAATGAAATAAAAGGGATACAAATACGAAAAGAAGAGCTAAAAGTAGCTGCTTATCAAGGACATAATCTATATTTAGAAGACCCCCCTCATAAAAAAACTCTACCACAAAATTTATGGAACTCATAGTGAATTCAGCAAATTTGCAGGAAACAAAATTAACATTCATAAATAAAGTGTGTTCCTATACTCTAAAACAAATCATCTAAAAGAGAAGTTAGAAAAACCATCCCATTCATGATAGACACACGCGCATACACACACACACACACACACACACACACACACACATTAATACCTGGGAATCAATCTAACAAAAGATGGGAAAGACCTCACCATAAAAAATTACAGAACACTAAAGAAAGAAATTGATGAAGACCTTAGAAGATGGAAAGACCTCATATGTTCTTGGATAGGCAGAATTATTATTGTTAGAATGGTCATACTACAAAAAGCCCTATACAGATTCAACGGCATTCCCATCAAAAGTCCAATTATGTCTTTCATAGAAAGAGAAAAAGCACTCATGAAATTTATCTGAAAAAAGAAGAGGCCCAGAAGAGCTATAGCAATCCTTAGTTAAAAAAAAAATAAAGCAGGAGGCATCACAGTTACCATATTTAAAATTACACTGTAGAGTTATAGCAACAAAACAGCATAATATTGGCACCAAAATAGGCAAGAAAACCAATCAATGGATCAGAATAGAAGGCATAGAGACAAATCTGCAAAATGCAGCTCCTTCAAACTAGACAAGGGTGTGCCAAAAACATATATTGGAGAAAAGATACCCTTTTCAACTAATGGTGCTGGAAAAACTGGAAATCCATATATAAAAGAATTAAATTTAATCACTATCTCTAGGTATTAGACCAGAATCCCTGCTTATACTAGAAGATGAGGTAGACCCATTACTCAATATATTGGCACAGGAACTGGCTTTTTAAATAAGACCCATAAAGGACTAGGAGTAAAATGAATAATTAACAAATGGGATGCCATTAAACTAAAAGGCTTCTTCAAAAACAAAGGAAACAATCAAGAACATGAAAAGCGAGCCTACCGAATAGGAGAAAATCTTTACCACCAGCACCTCAGATAGAGTATTAATCTCCAGGAAATATAAAGAACTCAAAAAACTCAATACCAAAAGAAAACCTAATAAACCAATAAATAAATGGGCAAAGAATCTAAACAGACAATTCACCTAAGAAGAAATATGAATACCCAATATATATATATATATATATATATATATATAAATTTTACAACATCCCTAGCAATTAGAGAAATGCAAATTTAAATACTGAGAGTCCATCACACTCCAATCAGAAAAGAAATTATCAAGAATACCAGTATCAGAGGTATAATAGAGGATAGGAAAGGCAGCAGAATACAACAGACACTAGTATGGCAATATGTAAATCAATGGATGTGTAACTGATGTGATTCTGCAATCTGTATATGGGGTAAAAATGGGAGCTCATAACCCACTTGAATCAAATTGTGAAATATGATATATCAAGAACTATGTAATGTTTTGAACAGCCAACAATAATAAATTAAAAAAAAAAAAAGAATACCAGTAACAACAAATGTTGGCAAGGATGTGGGGTAAAAGGCACACTTGTACATTCCTGGCAGGACCACAAATTGGTGCATCTACTCTGGAAAATGTATGGAGATACCGCAGCAGAAAACTTGGAATGGAACCACAATTTGATTCCATTATCCCACTCCTCAATATGTACTCAAAAGAAATTAAAATCTGTATGCCATAGTGACATGGCCACATCAATGTTTATACCAGATCAATTCACAATAGTTAAGCTTTGGAACCAACCACCATGGAGTATTACTCACCATAAAGAAAAATGATTTTATTATTATTTGACAGCCAATGGATGTCTCTGGAGACTATTATGCTAAGTGAAGTAATCCAGTCCCCCCAAAACAAAGATAGAATGTTTTCTCTAATAGGTAGAAGCTAACCCAAGATAAGGGGTGTGGCATTGAGGGAAGAATAGATATGCAGTAGATTAGACAATGGAAAATGTGGGGAAGGAAGAGGATAAGCAAAGAAAAGACAATAGAATTATTTTGACATTTTTCCTATGTACATTTATGAAAACAACACGTTAGAGTCCCATTCTTATGGATATATGTGGTTCTGAATCCCAGAACCACATATATCCATAAGAATGGGACTCTAATTAGAATAAGATATATTCTATGCTTGTAAAATTATATCAAAATGGATTCTGCTGTCATATATAACTAAAAAGAACCAATTAAAATAAATGAAATATATTTAACACAATATAAAAACAAATTTACATTTATACATCTCTGAGTCACTCATGGCTATGCCTCTACTATTTTTTGAGATTCCCTTGAAACATTTTTCTCATATCCTAGTGGAAAGCATGTGGCTTCTTTATAATGCTGCTGATCTCTTTAGCACTTGTACTTTCCTTCACTGTGCATTTACAGTTGTTTCTTCCTTTGATAAACTGTACATCTTCCAAATTCTTTCACCCTACTATCTTTGCTTCCGATTTTCAATATAAATTTGACTAAAAGCAACTCATAACACCCAATGTCACTTCCTGAGTGCTATGCTTACTATGCTGGTATATAATTTCCTACGTCAAGTGATGTAGTCTATACCCCCTTTTCTTCTTCTTCTTCTTTTTTTTTTTTTGGTGGTGGTGGGGGGTTGGTACTATAAAATGAAACCATGGGCACTTTTACCACTGAGCTACCCCAGAGCCTTTCTTCCTTATCTATTTACTTATTTATTCATTCATCCATTCATTCATTCATTCATTCATTTTGAGACAGTTTCTCTAAGTTTCTTAGGGCCTCACCATGATGCTGATACTGAGGCTGACCTTGAACTTTCAACCCTGCTGCCTTAGCCTCTCAAGTCACTGAGATTACAGGCAGGTGCCAAGACAGATCTCTTACACTTTCACCTTTAAATTCAGCCTGCCACAGTCTCATGTCATGAAATGATGTCCCCAATTCTATTTGAAACCTAATCAGCATTGCCTTTTCTCTCTACTTAGGATCAATATTCTTGTATCCTAACCCCCCAAAACAATAGCTCATTAAGTTATGCTTACAGAATTCTAGACTTTTCCATGCCGTGGTCCTTTCCAAATTCATGCAAATAAATTTTAAAGACTTTTCCATATCATCTCTTATATATAGTAACACGAAAAACTGCTCTGTTATCAGTGACAATTTTTTACTAGCTTTCCCTTGCTATAACAAATATCTAAGATAATTAATTTATAAAGAAGAAAAGTGTTATTCTTGACTTGATTTTAGATATTTTAATCTAGAATCAGTCACCTCTAGCAGCAGAAGAAGGTGATTGGATCCTGCCATTCACTTTAATGCAATAATGTCACAGACAAGAAGTGTTCCACTATGCCCTTAATCATAATATTTTCAAAACCTGTCAATAGTGCCACTATGAGGAGTAAGCCTTTAACACACAGGTTTTTCCATACTAAGGCTACAACATTGTAGATTTAAAAATGGATGCAAAAGTACTAAACTAAATAACCATTTTTTCAGGGATGAATATCCATAGAATGCCATTAGTGGAATGAAACAGACTAGAGTGCACAGATCAACACAATTTTTTAGACACATATATCAGCATGGGAACAAATAACATATTTTAATGTTTCACTATTGATTGATATATGTATGTTTGAAAATCAAAGATGCTATAACTACTAAAGAATCACAAGTATTCTAAGGCAGAAATATGGACTATGTTTGACTACATTTTCTACATGGACTAGTTATGTGGGGAAATAATAATATCTATTGATTTTTAAAAATGTTTTAGTTGTCAATGGACCTTTATTTGATTTATTTATATGCAGTGCTGAAAATTGAACCTGGGCCCTCTCACATACTAGGGAAACACTTCACCACTGAGGCATGACCTCAGACCCTAATTTTTAAGTTTGAAAAAAAAAAGAAAATTTATTTTTTTAAACCTACAAATTAATTCATAACACTGGGTGGAGCCAGGAAAAAATTAAGCTTTAAAGTGTTCTAATGTTTCTTTTCACTAATACATTACTACCTGTTATCTTCAGAGACCATATACTGGGTAGCTTTAATGGCAGAAATCTATTTCTCATAGTTCTGAAGCATGAGACCAATGTTATTACTGATTTATTTTCTAGTAATGTTCTTTTCTTCACTTGAAAATGGTTTTCTTCTTATCTCCTTAATATGATTTCACATGTCCTTTCTATAATGCATTCACATTCATATGGTGGTAAGAGAAAAAAAATGTGAGAGAGTACTGCATTGTCTCTTATATTAATCCTATACAATTAGGTCTCAACCCTAGTAACTCATTTAACTTTAATTATTTTCTTAGATGTTCTGTTTTGTTTTCTTTTTAACTTAAGTTTATTTATTTATTTTTATTTTGTACTGAGGATCAAATCCAGGGCCTTGCACTTGCTAGGCAAGCACTCTACCACTGAGCCACAACCCCAGCACAGATGCTCTGTTTTTAATACAGACATATTGCAGCTTAGGACTTCAATATATAAACTTTACAGGGATAGAAAATTTCAATATATAGTAATAATTGTCATTTAATGTCTATAGTCTCTATTAACCAATTGATACCTGACTAAATTAATGTCTGAAAGAACATACCATACAACACAGGCTAGAAAATATCATCACATAATTCAATAACTATAATAAAATAATTTAAACAATGTGATGAAAACTAAAATATTGATTTATTTTAATACAAAATGAACAGTAAATTCCATATAGCAGTGGAGATGTAAATATTAAGTTGGAAACTCTAGAGTTAGTCTAAGTTCTAACTAAACAATCAATTAGATGAACTCATATACTGATCATGTATGTGTACATGTGCAAATAGGTACATAATACATGTTTATACATATGTGTGTGTATATATGAGTATACTCACATAAACACACACACATTTATCTGAATATGGAAAGCCTGATAAAATTTTAGAGCACAAAAATGTTACAGAACTATGATCATTGCATAATTCTTTTTAAAATGGAAAAATAATTTAATCAACCAATTGGCATATATTTAAATATGGATCATATGACTGAAAGCAGCTAATAAATAATTTTACAAAAAATCCAAACATGAAAATACATTTGTAGCAAGGAAATCTTTAAAGAAAGGTACTAAACATTTTCTTATTGAATAATATTTCTACTGAGAAGTTATTACATATTATATAGAAATTAAATATAATACTATGCATTTTTCTTCTGTCAATTAACTTATAAATTGACAAAACTGTGTATACTTGCAACATAAATCATTGCAAACCTGTAAATACTGTGGAATAATACAATAAAGTTAATTAATGTATGCATTTTCTCATATACTTATCATTTATTTTAGGTGAGAATAAAATCTACTCTCTGTAATTTTCAAGCATAAAGCATGTTTTTAAAACTACAGTCACCACAATGTACAATAATGTTCTTGTTTAATATTTTTATATGTTTTGTAGTTATATAATATATTTTTATATGTTTATATAAACATGGAATATATCTTATTCTAATTAGGATTCCAGGCTTGTGGAGATTCACTGCAGTGTATTCATATTGTACACAGGAAAGTTACATCTAATTCATTCTACTGTCTTTTCTATTGCTTTACCATTCCTTTCCCTTCATTGCCCTTTGTCTAATCCATTGAACTTCTATTCTTATCATCCCACCATGTTGTATGGTGGCATCCATATATCTGAGATTCCTCCTACCTGAAATTTCATAACCTTGATCAGTATTACCCCAATAACTACATGTGTCAGACTGCAATCATAATTCTATTTTATATTTCTTCTTTTAAATTTTATTGGTGCATATTAATTATACAGATTAGTGGGTTTCATTGCATTTTATTCAAACATTCATATAACATAATTGTTTCAATCTTGCCACTCAGTACCACCACTCTTCCTTCCCTCAAACCTATTTCTCTACCTTAATGGTCTTTCTTCTATTTCAAATGACAACAGTTTTCCCGCCCCCCTTTTTTCTCTAGTTCTAATACATGTGGCACTTGCTCTTCTGAATATGGATTATGTTGCTTATTTTACTTAACATAGTACTTTCCAGGTAGAGTCACTTTTTCTGCAAATGACATCATTTTATTCTGATTTATGACTTGACAGAACTTTGTTGTGTATATGGACTACATTTTCTTTATGCAATTTATTTGTTGAAAAACACCTAGGCTATGCCCATAAATTGGCTATCATGAATTTTGCTGCTATAAACATGTACCTCTAAATTATGCTGCTGCTATTTCTTTTGGATAAGTATGGAGAGTAATACAGCTGGATTGCTTGGGTTATCAACAGCCCAGTAGAGCAGATTACTGCTTGGAGGTTTTAGCTGCCTGGGAAAATAAAAAGTATGAAAATAATCAGTAAGAAATAAAAAAACAAAGAAGTTAAATTTAAAAAGGTAGATGCCTGATGGGTCTTCCAGTCCTGATAGTTACTAGAATTAAACAACAGAAAAACACCCCAATCATTTATTTAAGGGGGGATACATCAAATGTTTTAGTGTGGCAGACTTCTTGAGGTAAACAGGTTGTTTGGTGTTTGGCAGGTTACACCCATCTGTGTTTGATCCTAGGGCTGTAAGCTAAGGCAGTGTGCCAGCATGATCCAGGCTTTCTCAAACTGGGGAATTTCACCCAGGAGTTCTCAGAAAAGAAGCTTCCTTGCCTTATGTTGGTTCAAACAAACCCATAATTTATACATTGCTTCCAATATTTTCCCCTTTCTTTATTTTTTCAATGCAAGTGGTGTGCAGTTGCTTGGAGTTCCTAGATTCTTGTTCTAAGGGGCCGACAACCTATTATAATGATACAAAAAAGAAGTAGTAGCAAACATATCATTCCAAAAATTTACCATGCAGAATGTTTCAATGTATTTCTAGAATTAAAGCCATTTAATTCATGAAGTATTTGTTCACCTAGAGATGCAGGGCCCCTGAAATTGACCCTGCTTTTCTGGATATCCTGGATGTGATGATATAACTCCATAAGATCCAAGCTATTATTGTTTACATGCCAAATGCCCATTAGATGAGCTCTAAGTGTTCCCCCAATACCATTGGAAGACATTATATTAGGCTGCAGTAAATGACAGACATATTTACAGAAAACATGGAATTTAAGCCTTTGTTTAAATTGGAGAGTAGAAAACTCATTGCCAATAGTTATTAAAATAGCTTCTGAGGCATTTAAGTTAGTCTCCATCTTTTTTTATCAATATTCCCCTAATTGTACAGATTTTTGAAAGTATTGAGCCAAATTATTGAGAAAATGAGCCTAGTTAGATTGCATTTCTTACAATTTACATGATAGTTTTCTCCTTTTCTTTGTGAATTACTGATTTTTCTAGTGTAACATCAATCGGTCTGCTGGGCTCTGACCTGGCCTTCCACTTACTAGTAGTGCAAATTAATACCCAAACAGTAGGGAGTAGTCTGAATCACATGAAGTTTTAAAAATATCAGAATGATTGTTTACCTAAATACATTTTTGTATTCTGATAATAGTTCTAGCTAACTCAATTATTTTCCTAGCTTCTTAGACCTTCTACTATATTAAAATTTCAAATTAAACTTGGTTGCCTGCAGATTCTTTTTAAGAAAACGAAAAAAAAAAAAAAAGCAAAACAAATTTAGTGGCAGTGCTGTCACACTAAGCCCTCCTGGCTCTGGACCTTCTGGAGGAAGTGGCACCCTGATGTAACTTTCTATTATCAATTTTTGAAGGTATAACCAAAACATACCCACTACTTCTACAGATTTTATGTTGTATTGGCAATACATTTGCACATTTTATCCATTTAGAAAAGATGCCAAATTCTATTGCAAAATGATTGGGACAGTAAGATATTGGTGGATGTTCCCATGTGAATGATTGTCTTGTTATGGGAAAGTCCCATTTCAATAACTGCCTAGACATAGAATCTTAAGTCCCAAGTGACAGTATGATTGGCTATTCTGGGTCCTCCATATACTATATTTTCCTAGAAAGTTACTTTAAACAGCCAACATATTCATCAGGGGAAGAGCATATAGGTACTTTCCCACTGTAGCCAGTATAATTAAATCCAGTGGCATAAATAGGTGTAATGTGTTTATCTATAAAGTCTCCTATTATAAGACAATCAGTAGTAAATACTGGGATGTATTCTCCAGTCCACATAGCTGGATGTACTAATGGTGGATCTAGAAAATTGGTCCAATAAGTCTCTTCATGGACTTCGCTTATCTGACAGCTCAACAAAGCCACCATGGCCACAAACATTGTGGTTTGAGTCTTAGTACTTTCCTGCTGGTTGAACTATCTGCTAAGCCTGAAGTGACAGTTCCTTCAGTTGTCACCACAATGACAGTTTGTGTTTTCTGGAAATATACAAGCATAGCCTGTACTCTATGTTATTATTAAATCTGGTTAATTCTATTGTTCCATGTGTCATTTAGAAGCAGTAAAATTTTAATATCACAATTTTAAAAATTTAAATAATTTTATAGGGTTATGTGGGGTTCTGTTTCCCCCTACTTTATTCTTTAAAAATTGTAAAATAAACTTGACATAAGCTGGAACATCATTACCCTTAAATTGTAGAGAATGGTTTAGCACTGTCCAAGTATTTACACAGTAAGAAGTGACAATAAATATTTTTATTTGGTTAAGAAAATTAGCAAACATTATATGGTAGGCATGTGCAGATTATAAAAGTCAATGTTGTTGAGCAGAAGAGAGCATCACAATAAAAGAAGGCCTAGATTTTACCAAATGTATGATTTAATTTGATCTTTAGCAATGAGATGGGCAACAAAATTATTAAATGGGGTCAGTATAAATATTGAAAGCCAGTTTTACAATTCAGTTTTCCTACAGGTAATAATCTTATTATTGTAAATTAACTTGTTATATTGGAATTGGTACTTTTGTAAGGCACCAACAAAAAATTGTTGTAAGATTTCTAATGAAAATACAATATAAAATTAACAAGAGTAAAAACATTTAATTTTCATAACAGCTATGAATTAAGTAATTTTTTATAATTTTAAACCTTTAATTATTTATATATTATATTTTCTGTTTATTTTAGGAATATTGAAATCTGTATAACAAAAATCTATTTTTTACCATAACTATTTTTTGCGGTCACACTATTTTCCTTCATTTATTTTTTTCTCTCTCTTTTTTTAAATTTGCAATGTGCATACTTGTTTACAAAATATACAAAGATTATAAAACTTAACAATGAGCAAATAATGCAATTAAAGTTAATAAAATACACAACAGTATTTCACTGAAGAGGATAATCAAATGGCAAATAAGCATACAAAAGAAAAAACTAGGTTTGTTTGTGGTTAGAGAATTTTACATTAATACCATAATAATAGGACATTTAAGAGATTGCCTGTGGGGAGATATATATATATATATATATATATATATATATATATATATATATATATATATATATATATATATATAATTTGCAAAATAAAAAGTGTTGACAGACAATAAAATAAAATAACTCTGTTGTTGTGTACCATATGATAAATGAGATAATGAACAATTGTGACAAAGGCTTTCCAATAAAACTTCTGAGTCTGACAGCAAGACTATTCAACCTCTTTTTCAAAATATTAAAATCAAACCTATCATTTACCCAATTTTCCACAGACCTTCATGTTAAGCATTTTTTAACAATATCTATAATTAGTTTAATGAAATAGATATTGTAATTAAAGATAATTAAAACAAAATATTATAATTAAATATAAATGAACTAGTTATTATAAATAAATGTATAATATGTGTAAAAAGCAAGCAATAACTAAATGTTTATACATATGTCTCCCTTTAAATATCAATACATCAATAAGTTTAAAGCAAAAGGGGAAAATAAGGTTAAGATATTTGAATTAGAGCTATTAATATAAAATAAATTTTAAGAAAAAGTATTTCAAAGATAAAGGGAAACACCTAATAACTATAATAAGGTAACAATCAAGAAAGTATAACAGGGCTGGGGTTGTGACTCAGTGGAAGAGCACTGGGTTTGATTCTCAGCCTTGCACATAATTAAATAAAATAAATGTCCATCAAAAATTTAAAAAAAAATTAAAGTATAACAATCCTAAATATGTATGTACTTAATAACAAAATTTCCAAATATATGAAGTAAAAATTAGAAAGAAAAATTTACAATCATATTTGGAGATTTTAAGCTCCCTTACTTTGTTGAAAGGAGTCATGAATGATATAGAAGGCTTAACAACATTATCAGCCACCTTGACCTACTTATTTATAAAGAACTATACACAAAAATGAGAAGTAGAAAATTAATAAGGATTGGTTATATTCTGTCATAAAAATAAGCTTTGAGAAATTTTAAAAACATGAAATCATGAAGACTGTGTTTCCTGCATAATTAATTACATTAAAAATCAATCACATTAAGGTATATAGAACCCCACCCCCATGTCTCAACTACTTTAAAATTTAAAGGCACATTTATAAATATCTCACAGATTGAAGAAGAAAGCACACCAGGTGCAGTGATGCGTGCCTGTAATCCCAATGGCTCATAAGGCTGAGACAGGAAGATAGCGAGTTCAAAGGCAGCCTCAGTGAAAGTAAAGCACTAACTAACTCAGTGAGACCCTGTCTCCAAATAAAATACAAAATAGGACTGGGATTTGGCTCAGTGGTCCAGTGCCCCTGAGTTTAATTCCTAGTACCATAAAAAAAAGAAAAGACAAGAAAAGTAAATAAAAAGTACATTGAACTAAGTAATAATGAATGCTTAAAATATCAGAATCTCTGGGACAAAATAGTAGTGATATGAAACTTATAACAATCAAATTGTTTTCAAACTAGGTATTAAGAAGAAATAACTAGAAACAGAAATATGTGAAATAGAAAAGAAATAATACTGCTAAAACTGATAAAAATTTAACAAGTCTAATCAAGAAAAAATGTCAATGGAAAGAGAGCAATTAAAACAAACCAACAGATGCTAAAAATGTATTAAAATAATATTTCAATTGTATAATTACAACTATAAACCTTACATAACTTGGTCTATTTTAGAGGATATAAATCCCTGCTTGTCTATGTGATTCATGTGAGTGATGTTTTTCCCATAACTTCACCTTCAATCTGTGGATGTCTTTCCCTAAGGTGAGTCTTTTGAAGACAGCACATTGTTGGGTCTTGTTTTTTTTTAATCCAATGTGTCAGCCTAAGTCTTTTGATCGATGAGTTTAGGCCATTAATTTTCAAGATTATTATTGAGATATGATTTGTATTCCTGGTCATTTGGTTTATTTCTTGTTTTTAATTTTAAAAGTTTGTCCTTTAGTTTATTATTCCTTTAGTGTATTTCCTCCCTTCACTGGTTCTTATCTTTTTTAAAATTTCATCTTCATGGAATATTTTGTTGAGAATATTCTGAAGTGCAGGCTTTCTGGTTGCAAATTCTTTTAACTTTTGCTTATCATGGAAGGTTTTCATTTCATCTTCAAATCTAAAGCTCAGTTTTGCTGGATATAGGATTATTGGTTGGCAACCATTTTCTTTCAGAGCTTCGTATATGTTATTCTAGGACCTCTTGGCTTTGAGGTTGTGGGTTGAGAAATCAACTGAGTTCTGAATTGGTTTCCCCTATACGTAATCTGATATTTTTCTCTCCTTGCCCTTAAAATTTTATTCTTATCCTGTATGCTAGGCATTTTCATTATATTGTGCCTTGATGTGAGTCTGTTGTAATTTTGCATATTTGAGGTCCTGTAATGTAAGCTCTGTATTTGATTTTCAATTTCATTCTTTTGCTTTGGGAATTTTGCCCACATTATTTAATTAGAAAAGAGTGTGGATTCCTTTGGTTTGTATCTCCATGCCTTCATCTATACCAATAAGTCTCAAATTTGGTCATTTCATGTCATCCCATAATTCTTGAAAGTTCTGTTCATGGTTTATTAACATCTCTCCATGGTCAAACTCCATTTTCAAGATTATATATTTTGTCTTTATTGCCTGAAGTTCTGTATTCCAAGTAGTCTACTCTGTTGGTGATGGTTTCTATTGAATTTTCAATTTGGTTCATTTCTTCCTTCATTTCAAGCATTTCTATTTAATATTTTTCAGAATCTCTCTTTATTGAAGTGATCTTTTGCTCCCTGTATTTGCTCTCTTACATCATCTTTTACTTCACAGATCAGGTTAATTATGTACATTCTAAACTCCTTATCTGACATTTCTTCTACTATGGTACCAATGGATTCTGTTATTTGAGAATCTTGGTTTGCTTGGAGCAATTTTTTTCATGTTGTTTGTGTGTATACCATCTAACAGTGTGGATCTGATACAGTAGAGTTTCTACTCTGTGGATTTATACTGTCCCTGAACGTTTCACTGTTTAGGGGGAAACAAATAATAACAACAACCAATGCATACAATTTACAATTTACACCATTAAACCAAATATTTCCTACTATGATGCCTACAGTGTTAATTATTAGGATAAACAGAAAAGATATGAAAAGATATAATCTGTTATGTTCTCTTTTTCATGTTGAGTTTGATGAGCTCTTTATATATTCTAAGTATATAAGTAGTCTTTTGTCAGAAGAGTAGCTGACAAAATTTTTTTTTCTCCAATTCTATAGTATCTCTGTTCATGTACTTATTTTTTTCCTTGTTGTGCAGAAACTTTACAGTTTGATGCTATTCCATTTATTTATTCTTGTTATTATTTTACAAGTTATAGGAGTCTTATTGAGAAAGTATTTGCCTCTGCTTATATGGTAAAGCATTTATCCTATGTGTTCCCTTAGCAGTTGCAAAGTTTCTCCTCATATTTCAAAGGTCTTTGATTCATTTTTAGTTGTCTGATGTACATGATGATAGATAGAAATTTAGTTTCAATCTTTTAGAAATGAATATTCATATTTCCCATCACCAGTTTTAAAATATACTGTGTAGTCTCCAAAATAATTTTTTGACACATATGTCAAGGATCAGATGACTGTAGCTGTATTTGTTTTTTCTCTGTGTCTTATATTATATTATATTATATTTAATATTATTTTATTATAATATATAGGTATATGTGTCTATATAATGCCAGTACCAATTTAATTTTGTTACTATTATTTTGTAGTATAGTTCAAATTAGAGCCTTGTGATGCTTCCAGATTTACACTTTTTACAAATAATTGATAAGCTCTTCTGTGTCTTTGGTTCTTCCACTTGAATGTTTGCACTATTTTTAGTTCTGCTATGAATATTGTGTTAGTCAGGTTATCATCACCATGAAAAACATACTTGAAAATAATGGAGAAGAAAAGATTAATTCTGGATTATGGTTTAATAATTCAGTCTGTGCTTCGCTAGCCCCAAAGCAGAAACACCATGTTGACTCAGCATGATAGGGGAAGGCTGCTAAGATCATAACAGCCAGGAATTCAAGAGAGAGTGAGCAGCCAGAGACATAATATTGTTTTCAGTGGCATACTCCCAGTGATATACTTATTCTTCAGTTATACACACATTTCTAGATTTACCAAGCAATACTTAATTCATATGATTGATCCACCAAAAGGAGTATACCACTGATGAGATAACAGTACTCATATTCAAATCTTTTCAGTTCAGAACAATGCTGCATTGCCTAACATATGAGCATTTCAGGGTACATTCCTACATCAAAACCTTAGCAAATATCATTAGTATTTTGATGGGAATTGCAATCAATCTGTAGATACCTTTTGGTAATATGGCCATATTAAATATTTTTTTTTTCTGTTCAATAATATGGGAGATCTTTCCGTCATCTAGAGTCTTCTTCAATTTTTTTTCTATAGCATTGTTTCCCTTCTAAAGGTTTTCATGTCTTCAGTTGCATTTATTCTTGATATATTTTCAAGAAATCGTTAAAAAGATAATTTTTCTGGTTTATTTCTCAGGAAATTTATTGTTAATGTTTAGAAAAGCTCTTGATTTTTTGGTTTTGATTTTGTATCCTGCAAATTTGCTGAATTATTTATCTGTGTTAGAAAGCTTTTGCTGATTTTTTATGTTTTTCTGCATATAGTATCATATAATCTACTAATAGGCAATATTCAATTTCTTACTTTTCTATTTGTATCTCTTTCATTTATTTCTCTTGCCTAGTTGTTCTGGATAATATTTCAAGAGTTATTTTGAATAGAATTGTTAAGTGGAGACATTCTTGTCTTGTTCATTATTTTAGAGGAAATGTTTTCAGTTTTTCCCCAGTTGGTATGATGTTGGCTTTTGATTTCTTATATATATACTTTATGATAATGAGGCAAGTTCCCTCTTATCCCAAGTTTCTTCAGGATTTTTGTCAGGAAGTGCTGTTGAATTTTGTCATATTATTTTTTTTGTGTTGAGATTATTATAATTTTGGTCCTTGATTCTATTTGTGTGGTATATACCATTTTTTGATTTGTGTATGTTGAACCATCCTTTTATCCCTGGAATGAAATAAACCTAATTATGATAAATATTTCAACTGTTGTATAATATGATTTGCTAATATTTTATTAATAATAAATTATTTTTCTCATATTGGTGTCAGATTTATACTGACTTCACAGGATGTGTTTGCATTTATTCATTACTTTTCTATTTCCTGGAGTAATTTGAATATGTTGACATTAGTTCTTTAAGCTTCTGGGGAAATTCATTTTGAATCCATCTCAGCCTCAGTTTTTCTTTGTTGGAAGGCATTTATTACTTCTTCTGTCTCATTGCTTGTTATTCATCTCTTTAGGATTTTTATATCTTTGTTCAGTTTGTGTCTAAAAATTAATTCATGTTTATGGTGTTGAAAAATTATATAAATATAGATTGTCAAAAGAGGCCTAAATGAGCCTTGGAATTTCAGTTTCATTTGTTTTCATATCTCATTTTAATATCTAATTGTATTATCTTAGGTCTTTTGTATATTTTGGTTAGTCATGCAAAGGCTTTATCAATCTGTTTTAGTATTTCAAAAAGCTTAATCTTTGATTAGAGATTGATTTTTTTTTCTCAAAAAGCTTAATCTTTGTTCAATTAATCCATTTTTTCTTTATTTTTATTTTGTGTTTCAGATTATTTTATTATTTATGTCTTTTTTCTATGATTTGAGCATTTTTATTTTAGGTTTTGTATTTCAAATTCTGAGATGATTATTAAGTTATTTATTTGGGATCTTTCTGATTTTTTTATGTGTGCTTTCTTAGCTATAATCTTTGCTCTTAGAAATGTCTTCTCCATATTCCAGAGATTTTATTATTTTATATTGCCAATTCCAGTTGTTTTGCATTTGTTGTCATTGGTTACTCTCTGAGGGCCTTTTAGTAATCATTTATATCTTTCAAAAATGCTCTGAGCTTGGGGAATATGTTAGCATCAAACCATGCAATCATATAACCAAAACATTAAACACCATTTTGAGAAAAGTTAATTATCACCAGTAATAGTGGCAAGTGAAGAATAAGCCATATATGAAAACATATTTTAGGACTTATTAATAATAGTCTCTACAACTTAACAATAATATATAATTGGGGGAAAAGCATTAACAGTAGTATACTAAATTATATTGGAAAAGGAGTAGGGAAATGTGACCTGACAAGAACAACTTAGATGAGGAAAAGATTTTGAGGTGTATAGTTTCAAATGTTCAATCCATGCTTAGTAGACTGCATTATGCTGGGCCTGAGGTGAGGAAGAACACCATGGGTGAAGAGAAGAGCATGGCAGTGGAATGCTACTTAGCTCATAACAGCTGGGGGTAGGGAGAATATCCAGGGGCAAAATATAATCCCTCAAGGCACACCCCCAATAATCTACTTCCTTTACCCTTGCTTTTACTACCTCAATTACTACAGTTACCTGCCTACACTTACTACTCAGTAATTCATTCGTAAAAAAGTTTCAGTTTTCTCCTTGCTGAGGTATTTAAAATGCAGACACATACCTATAGACAGGTAGCTATGTCTTCCAACTCCACCCACTTCCCCCAAGTCTGTGTCACAGTCACACCTGCACCCATGTTTTCTATGTATTAAAAGGTAATAAAAACTAATAATAAAAAAATTTAAAAAATAAAAATCACATCTGGGTTGCATACAAAATTTAAAAAATCTCTTGATAATATAAAAATATGGAAAATATTATGAGTAATGCTAACTGTAGGGATTCTGTGTTTGGTATTGGGGTCCCTGATAACTTCATGGTTGTGGCATGCTTGGTGCCTGGGAAAGTTTCCGTGCAAAGGCATAAGATGCCCAGTTGCTATGGTAATGCCCTCCATGCTAGAGTCTTATCAGCTTTGACAGTAATCTTAGGCACATAACTCCTGGGAATAAAAGAACTTGCTTGCTTGATAACTACAATGTTTCGTCAAGCTCCAGTGCTCCTGGAGCTGCTCACCTAACGGTAACTTCAGACAATGGACGTTCTTTTTTTTTTTTAAGATTTTTTAAAACATTTATTTCTTTCAGTTGCACACAATACCTTTGTTTTTATTTATTTATTTTTATGTGATGCTGAGGATTGAACCCAGGGCCTTGTGCACGCTAGGCGAGCACTCTACCGCTGAGCCATAACTCCAGCCCCAGAAAATAAACCTTCTTGAGAACTGCACAAAATTCCTAACATTGCATATTTTAACTATGAAATGTAAATGCAGAATAAGCAACATCATTAATACTTTAAACAATAATGTGGTTATTGGTATTAATGATCTAATGTAGCCTATTAATATACATAAACGTGCCTCTTGGATAAAGAGCCACTCTGTCACCTTCCCTGCCTCTGCACCTTGTCTGTGTCTCCTCTTTATTATTATTCTTTATGGCTAGCAATGAAATAACTATGTTTAAAAAATTAAAAATATCAATATATGATTAGTGCTCCCTTACTTTGCATGTAGTGAACTTAAAGACTTCTTGCAAATTAGTTTATTCAATCTTTGCAAAAAACATGTAGTGTGGAAACTATGTTAGACAATATCAAAATTTGTTCTGGGGAGAAAATGAAGTTACATTTTAAAATGCTTTTGGAATCTTAAAATAAACAGAATGGCAGCAGATATGGGCTATTATCACAAAAGTTTTCATAGACAACAAAATAAATAAAGCTTTGTCCTGTGAATTCTCACTGACTATCTACCTAAAATAAAGTAAGATCTATGATTTATTATTTTAACTAAAATTAACTGCCACTATTAAATTACCTTTTATTATTTACTCACAATCAAGCACACACACATTCAGATATGCATATACATACACTCACATAAGATAATATTTAAAGGAGTTAATGGATGTTTATTTATTACAAAGAAAAGTTTTAAATACCAGGAAAAAAGGCATTTATTTTTCTTAATTCAGAAGTCTGGAAAACAGTAAAATTTCCACATGTTTATAAAGGACAGTAGATATAAAATAGAGAAATAAAATTTTTATTTTAGATGAATATAAAAATACATATAACCAACTATTGAAACAAAAGTATGTGATGCTCTCTTTGGAACATTAAAAATTGATAATTTGTATGAGAGCCAAACTTGCACTGCACTAAAAAGTTCACTATAACTTTTTCATATCATAATAATACTAATGTCTTTATTAAAACAGGATAAAGCTTAATAAACTGTCAAAATGATTTTCTTTATAAAAATTGTGGAAATTTTTATTTGATTCACAAAAATATATATGAACACAATTATTTTCTTAGACTTTCGGTTGACACAAAATCTTGTACAAGAAAAAGAAACGGCCTACTCCTATGCAGGGCAGACCTCCCACTCTGCAAGCTCCTCATCTATGAATGCAGCTGCTCTCCTTCACTGAGCTGCCTGTGGAAGTCTCCACAGTCGTCTCCAACTTTGGAATCTGGGGCCTCCATCATATCGTTCTTGGGTGGCAGCTTCCCAAGTCGCTCCCTTGGGTGACACTGGCCAGGACCTGAAAGGCCAACATTATGAAAACTTGTTTATCACCACCAAATGTGCTCAGACTACCCATGTTTGCCCATGGAATGCCCAATACTTGATGCTGCCAGGAAGGTCATTGTCAGGGTACCAGCTGGTTTGGGTTTTGTTACAAACTGCTGCTGCCATCTAGGGACACAGACCAGGGTCTAGGAATATAGAGACAAGTGGACTATAGGTTTGCTGAAGACACCCTTTCCATCCCAGAGATGGGCTACCTCAATCTGGGGACACTAGCCAGTGCCTGGATATCTATTGTCAGGGAACCTGCAGGTCTGGAAGCACCAGAGATCTTCCTGTTGGTTGTGCTAGTGGCCACCATCTGGCTGTCTCTTTGCATGGTCTATCCTTTGTGTGAGTGTGTCTTTGGTGTTCTCTCTACAAGGTGAAGCAACATTGAGATCTTGTGACTGCAGCAAGGCAGAGCCTGGAGAATCTGAAACCTAAATTTGTCATATTGCAGCTGGGTCTATGTGGGCCAATCCAGGCCTGGTAATTCTTGTGGAAAGCCAGAGATTGGGGGCATTTATGTGGAGCGAGCACATGTTGGAGAAATTGGAGAGAACCAGATTCTCTCCAGCTCTGTGAGTTCTGAATTGTGAAGAGATGGAAGGGGCCACCACAATGGGTGGGAAGAGGAGGTAAGGGCATCTTGCTATGGGATCACCAGCCAATCACTCTGGCACCCTCTGTACTGGAGCTATCATTAGACATCAGACAAATCCACCTATCAGTAGAGAAGTGAAGCTGCAAAAAACTTTTTGAAACCCAAAGGAAAAAATTTTCCATTGAGATTTTCTTTTTTCCCCTCTCTCATATCTTTACCACATTGAATCCAAATATTATCCGTGCATCAATTTATTGAGAAATGGGATGCCTGAACAGTATACTATAGTTTTGTAGTGTATCCTTATATTTTTACTTTAAAAAAAAAAAAAAAACATCTACATATATATTTTTTTCTCTCACTTATCTGTCTCCCTGGATTCTCTTTCTCACTCATCTCATGGTAATGGCCAACTTCTATAATTTCTCCTTTGCTCTTACTATAAATTTTTACCTTTATCTTCCCTTCTTCTTTCTCATAAACATTATATCCTACACTATTTATTTTCTCTATTTGTCCATTATTTGAAAGGGTAAACCCTTTTAGAAAACTCACTGTTTATATTGTAGACAATAATTGAACACAAAGTTTCTGTGTATTGCAACAGAACTATAGATGTCTTAATAGAAGTTATGTGTTTGCATTGAGTGCAGTTAATATTTGTCTCCCCTTAAAGGTGAGATACTGGAAGCCTTCAGGGACACTAGAAGACTTCAGGGTAGAAACTTTACAGCCTCAGATCCACACCACTAGATGGGATGACACAGAAAAAAAAAAAACATGGAAAAAAAAACATGGGAACAAAGGACCTCAAACAAATCAAGATGTTCCAGCAATAGAATCAATAGACAACACAGTAGAAGGAATGTCAGAGAAGGAGTTTAAAAGGTTCACAGTTAGACGGATCTTCAAAACAAAGCATGCTATCAGAAAATACAAGAAGTGAAAAGTCACTTCAATAAAGAGGCAGAGATTATAAAAAAAATCAAGCTGAAATACTCAAGATGAAGAAAACAATAAGCTAAATTAAAAATGCATTGGGTACTATCACAAATAGACTAGATAACTTGGAAGACAGAACCTCAGGCAATAAAGACAAAATATATACTCTTGAAAATGAAGTTGACCATACAGAGAAGATTATAAGAAACATTAAACAGAACTTCCAAGAATTATGAATAGCATAAAAAGAAAAATTATGATTTATTGGGATAGATGAAGGCATGGAGATATACACCAAATGAATGTACAATCTTTTCAATTACAAAATATCAAAAAAATTCCAAATCTAAAGAATGAAATGGAAAGTCAACTACAAGAGACTTACAGGACCTGAAATGTACAAAATTACAGAAGACTCCCACCAAGGAACATTATAATGAGAATGAAAATCATAAAGAATAAGGATAGAAAATTAAAGGCTGCAAGAGAAAAAATCAAATTACATATAGGAGGAAGCCAATTTGGATCTCATCTAATTTCTCAACCCAGACACTCAATGCAAGGGGATTCTGTAATAACATATGCCAAGCTCTGAAAGAAAATGAATGCTAACTAAGAATTTTGTTTAAATATTTTTTTATTTGTAGATATAATAACTTTATTTTACTTATTTATTTTTAATATGGTGATGAGAATCTAACAAGTGCCCCCACACATGCTAGGAAAGCACTCCACCACTGAGCTACAGCCCCAGCCTCTAAACGAAGAATTTTATATCCAGCAAAAATAAGCTTCAGATATAAAATAAGTAAAATCCTTCCATGATAAAAAAAAAGAATTTTCAACTATAAAGTCTGCACTAGAGAACATTCTCAACAAAATATTCCATGAGGGGACTGAGGTTGTGACTCAGTGGTAGAGTACTTGCCTGGCATGTATGAGGAACTAGGTTCAATTCTCAATACCACACATAAATAAATAAAGTAATAAAATGATCCATCAGCAACTAAAAAAATTCCATGAGGAAAGAATGGAAAAAAAAAAGAGAAAAGAGGAACTACACTAAAGGAAAGTTAACTAGAGGAGAAACTAAGTCAAGTTAAAAACTAAAAATAAACCAAAATGGCCAGGAATATTCATCATATCTCAATAATAAACCTGAATGCTAATGGCTGAAACTCATCAATCAAAAGACAGACTGGAAGATTGATTTTTTTAAAAAAAGATTCAACAATATGCTGCCTTCAAGAGACTCACCTCATAGGAAAAGACATCCATAGGCTGAAAATAAAAGACTCAGAAAACATATCACTCACATGAACTGAATAAACAAGCAGGGATTTCCATCTTAATATAAGATAAAGTGGACTTCAAGCCAAAATTAGAGGGACAAAGAAGGACATTTCATACTGCTTAAGGGAATCATACATCAACAAGTCATAACTGTCATAAATATTTATGCCCCAAACAATGGAGCACCTATGTACATCAAAAAAACCCTTTTCAATTTCAATAATCAAATAGTCATGACACAATAATATTGGGTGACTTTAACAAAACTTTCTCAACACTCAGTACATCTTCCAAACAAAAACAATAAACAATAGAAAAAATAATGTAACCAATAATTTAGACTTAATAGACATAGATAGAGTATTTCATCCATCGAAGAATAAGTGCCCTTTCTTCTCAGCACCACATGGATCCTTCTCTAAAATAGACCATATGATGTGCCACAAAGCAACTCTTAGCAGATACAAAAAAAATAGAAATACTACCCTGACATCTGTCAAATCATAATGGAACAAAACTAGAAATAAATGATAAAATAAGAAATGCAAGCGACTCCAACACAAACCAGGTATTGAAGTTCTAATGGCTTTCTACATAGCCACCTGTGTTAGTTTTATGTTAGTATGACAAAATACCTGAGATAAGCAACTTTTAAATGGGAAAAGTTCATTTTTTGTGTGCCAGAGTTTTAGAGGTTTCAGTCATGGTTGCTTGGCTTGCTACCTTTGGGCCTGTGGTAGCACAATATATAATGACAGGAACACAAGGTGGAGAAGTTGCTCATCTCACGGTAGCCAGAAAGCAAAGGAAGTAAATAATGGGGCTTCCAATATTTCCTTCAATAGCACTCCCCCAAAGACCTAACTTTCTTCCTCTGTGCCCCACTTCTTAAACATTTTACCACTTCCCAATAGGACTACAGGTACCAAACCTTTAACCTATGAACCTGTGGGAGACATTCAAGGTTCAAACTATAGTACCACCTTAAAACCAACAAACAAACAACAAAAACAAACAAACAAATAAAAAACACTAAATGATTTGGTCCCAGGTCTATGCTTTTGGAGTTAATTTGTCTTTTTTCAGTGAAGATTTACCTGCATGAATCTCCAGCTTCTCACATTATATCATATCATTATTTTGTTTCTCTATAAGCAGCCTTTTCTCAATGTCACTTTCCTGTCCAAAGTTACCTACACACATAGGTGGAGTTGTATTTGTATGTTTTGTCCTTGGTTACATACTTCCTGTCAATCAGTTACAATAACACTACATATTAAACCAATATTGCCAAGTACAGTAGTGCATGCCTATAATCCCAGATAATCAGAAGGCTTAAGAAAGGAAGACTGAAAATTTGATGCCAGCCTGGGCAAATTAGCAAGATTCTGCTTCAAAGTAAAAGATAAAAGGGGCTGTGTTGTAACTCAGTGATAGAACACACCTGGGTTAAAAAGGTGAAAAGAAGAAAAGAAAAATCATGATTTCTTCTTTCTCTGAATTTAGTTTAAGAAGTGAATTTTAAAATGCACTAGGCAATATTATTTTTCAGCCATAAAAGAAGTAACAGTTAAGATTTCAAACATTATATAAGTAAGTGTCCTGAGTGATAGTCCCTCAAAGCCCCATTGGAAGACTTAATCTTTATTAATATAATATATGTCCTATAAATTTCTCTATGCATATACAAATCTCATTATGACAAAAAGACTAAGTGTGTTTAAATAAACAATAAATGCTAAGGTGAGAAAGGTTTATACATTGTATGATACAAAATATCTGACACTTTGGAAAAGGCAAAAGAAGAGAAAGAGTACAAGATCAATGGTTTCCTGGGGTTTGGTGAAGGGAAGGGATATAGGGACAAATTGGTGAAGCACTGACTTTTTAGGGCAGTGAAACTATTCCATATTATATTATAATGATAGGTTCATTTTATCATGCATTTTTCAAAACCTATAGAATGTACAACACAAAGACTCTACCCTAATGTAAATACTGGACTTCAGTTAATAATAATGTTATTATTATACAGGCTGGGGTTGTGGCTCAGTGGTAGAGCACTTGCCTAGCATGTGTGAGGCCCTGGGTTTAATCCTCAGCACCACATAAAAATAGATAAATAAAAATTAAAAAATAATAATAATGTACAGTATCAGTATTGATTCACAATTACAACATATATACCACACTCATGCAAGGTATTAATAACAGTGGAATTATGTGTGGGATAGAGGGTCTAAAGAAACTCTGGATTTTTCGCTAAACTTTTCTGTAGAACTAAAACTGACAGAGTAAATAAACTCTGTTTCTTTTCTTTTAATTTTTTTTTTATAACTTATTGTATTTATTTATATGTGGTGCTGAGAATTGAACCCAGGGCCTTGCATGTGCAAGGCGAGAGCTGTACCACTGAGCCATAATCCCACCCCCTCTGTTTCTTTTTAATAGTGAAAAAATAATAATTTTGGAAGAATTCCTGAAAGTAGTTAATGGAAAATAAACAGAAATTAGATACATGCTAGCTCTGGCTATAGTAATAAGTGGTGAATAAGAGATTACCAAAGTCACATTTAATTTAAATTTTACCTGAAACTCCATACACTTGTGAGCACACAATAGCTAAGAAATAACCATTTCTTGTAGGGAAGACTTGTTCAATTTAGAGAAATACTAACTAGAATAAAGAGCTTAATGGAAACTAAGAGTTTAACAAATTCATGGATACTGAGACTAATTTCATCCATATTCAAATTACATATGTTTCAAACCATAACACTTAATCTCAAGTGAAATATGTTGCAGAAACTACATAAATCATTCCAATCTGTTCTTGAAAATATAGTGACAGTTTTGAAAATGGGTAAATATTTTATTCCCATTATGTCCTTTCCTAGTTTGATTACTAAAAAAGTAACTGTTTTTACAGACATGTAAAAACCAATCATATGATAACATTCTGTAAATTCAGTAGTCCTTTTGTAAGAAAAGAATAATGTCTTGAATTTATATGAAGTGTCAATAAATGTATGTAATAAATTCCATTACAAGAGAACAATAGACTTAAATTTGGTGTAAAAATATATAAAATAAGAGGAGCTGAAATAGCATGTTACTTGCATTAATTTCATGACACTTAACATTTAGCAATTTCTTTCATTTAAATAACCTTAAAATATTACGGTGAAGAAAGCAGGACAAATTACAATCACCATATAACAAATAAAGGGACAGATGTCTAATTTTAAGAGTTTTGTTCGAAGTCCACTAATTATAAGGTGATGATGGCAAGATGTCAAATAGTCTTCTGATTTTAAGATAACTTTCTACAAATATCAAATCTCTACTATAAATTCACACCTGGTGAATAAGGTTTGACAGAATAAGGACCATGAATCTATTGCCTTCCTTCTCCCTAATCCCTCCTGGTTATTCCACAAATATATGTAAACTAGTTAAAATTAATGCTATAGAATCCCATATCATTATGCAGTGCCATTTTTATACTTCAGTTTAACTGTTTATTAAAGACACCTTTTATCAGGTAAAAAGGTTAATCAGTGATAATTTTGCTTTTATGTCCTGCTATTTCCCATTCTTCTTCCACTAAAACTTTTAGGCAAAGACAGTACTTAAAACAACACACCTAAACAAACAAAATGATGCTCTGGTTTCTTTGTTCTTTGGAAAATGTTTTATTGATACAAGATTTATAAATAAGAATATGAGATTGTAATATTGGGGAAAAGAATGACAACAAAAATTCTTTCTCCAAGAATGTTTCTTGATCTAGAATCAAATAATAATAAAGGGATTAAGCGTTTTGTAAATCAATCTACTTCCATTTATTTCAGGTCATGATGATTTATAAATTAGTGCTCAACTTAGTTGAAACAAGAGATCAGGTAAAATGTTGAGAAGCATAACTTTGTCTACAAAGGAAATATATTAAATCAAGCATATTAATTTTGAAGTTACTGTGTTCCAGACACTAATTAAGAGGGGAGGGGTCCCTCATATAGTTTCAGAGAGGTTCACCTAGTAAAAGAGATTAAAGGTGAGTAAAAATTACAGTATTATTGGACTTTTGAGTTTTGCCCAAGTGGAATAGGAAGAGACTCAAAAAATATAATGTGTTCTATCTGCCATGCCATTTTCAGATTCAGGGACAACATATCAGTAATGTCACTACTTGAAGCAACACTCAAGTTGTGTACATATTTTTTATTCAAACAAAGATGGACTGGTAATAAAATTACCTTTTTCTATCAATTGGGCCTAGGATAATTTATAATATGGAATTTCACAGTTACTTCATACTAGGAACATGCAAGTACACTATGTACATGAAGGAAAACATGGTTTACTCAAGCCCCATCAACCTTTGTTCTTCCTGTGATCAGAGCAACAATATGTGTAGCTTTGTTCACCCAGGTTGTCAAAGAATACTGTCATCAACTCTTACAAAGCTATAGCCATAGAAAATTCACTTGGGCCAACCAGTGTAAAAATAATGATATTTTATTTTTCAAGGTTATCCTTCTTTCTTGGTACTCATGGAGTTGGAGAGCATCCCAAGCAATACTAATACTGTCAAGCTCCAAAATCATGAGATTAACCAAATATACATATTATGATCAGATGCAAAATGGAAACACCAGCAATCCTGTTTCAATTAATATTATATAATTGTATAAAATATTGCAATCACATTCCACTAACTCATCAAAAGCCCTTTTGATTTATTAGCACATTCTCATTCTTAAAATGTCTTTATTATAAAATATAAATGGTTAAAATATGTTCACTTTAGCAATACTGGCATATCTCTCCCATAAAATTCACTTTTATACATTAAAAAACTAGCTCACACTTTTATTTGTACAACTATTGCTCATGATATCAACAATATTTTTGGCTACTGTATTGTGGTTACACACACACACACAAACCCACACACACACATATGTATATGTAGTAGCCCATATGGTTTGGAGCACATCAGTTACATTCCAGGGAGCTGTGCCTGACCAGGTGCATAGATATTGCTCTTTATGGAGAAATTCCTCTTATTAAGGAGATAAGGTGTGGCCACCACACATTGATTTCATAGGATGCTATCATTATCTGAGGGGGATTTTCCCAAAAATTGTTGCTGAGCATGTTTATAGCAAGGGTTTCTTGCATTTGCCATGGAGGAGTCTATGCCTATAGGTAGCATTAACTATAACTCTAAGGTCAGTGAGAGATAGTCCAACACATGACTAGTTGTATTTATCTACAATAGTTAATTGGCAAGAGCAAAACAGAGGAGACTATCTGGATTATAGGTTTCATTATTTACTATGGAGAAATAAATGAGCAGAGTAGGAATGGAAATGCTGGTATTCCAGGGTACAGTCACCTTCTGGATGAATAACTCAGTATCAATAAGGTTGGAATTATTGGAAAAAAACTTAGATAGGCTCCTTCCCAATTGACCACTGCTAAAAGTGGTGGCCTACTTTACCTGATGGGAGGCTTTACTGTTAGCAGCAAGCGCTGCACACAATAGGACCACCCATAGGCCCAGGGATGAAGTTGCCATCAGGCGAAGGGGCCAACCTGGTGGCTTGGTCAACAAAACTTTTAATATAACCCCAGGCTACTTTATGTGAGGTCCATTTGTGCTGTTGAGTCCTTTGTGAAGTACTTTTCCTCCAGAGATAGTTTCTTTATTTTCTTGGTTTGTGGTTCTGGGTATCCAGGACTTGACTTTCTGGCAGGCATCCAAATGGGTTGAGGCTCCTGTTAACTCTGTAAACTTCCTACCCATGGTTAGCAGTGGCCCTGGACCATTCCATGTATTTATTATGGGATCCTTCCATGACACCATAGGTAGATGAGAGGGCCCCGTGAGGGGGGCCCAATGCTTATGGGATGCTGTTTCCTTAGAAAATGTTAAAATTGAAAGAAAATTTAAAGAGAATAAGATGTTGTTCAAGGCACTGTGAGGGGACTTGGTATAGTTCCCCCCCTTTCTTTTGCAGCATGGTCTTTAATTACTTGTGTGTTTTTTCTATGATGCCTTGAGCCTGAGAGTTATAGGGGTTCCCAGTTAACTGCTGTATATGCCAATCATTGCAAACCGCTGGAAATGTCTTGCTAGTACAGGCTGGTCCATTGTCAGTTTTAATAGACATGGGAATATCTATGACTCTAAAACATTTAAGTAGATGAGAGATGACTTTTTTGTGGTTTCTTCTGTGGAGGCTGTGGCCATTATGCAGCCTGAATAGATATCAATGGATACATTTTAAATTTCCAAATTGTGCATAATGAGTGACATCCATTTGTCATAAAGCATTAGATTTTAACTCTCAGGGATTCACTCCAGCATATTGTAAAGGGCCAATGGCAAGAAAGGGTGCACATTTGTTACAGTCTCTGACTGCCTGTTTGCAAACCTCCTTTGTTCTGCTTTTATGCAACTGTCATGGCTGAGGCCAGCAGAGAGGCTTGAACTGCTTGTGTCCCTATATTCTGGGTGGCCAAAATTCAGTCATCAAGGGTGCCATTGTGTACCAGCACAAATGCTGTTCTATGTTCCTTATTTTATCCATCTCAGATCAATTCTTTGGATAGGACCACTCTAGCTCTTTTGTGAGTTACCTTCCCTTCTACAACCTTGTTTACTCTGTTAAAAAACTGTGGCAAGTCTTCAGTGGCTTTCTGACTTAGGCCCTGCATAGAAACTGTACCTCCCCCACCTGGTAATTTCCTCCAGGCTCTTAGAGCACAGAGCTGCACCTGACTGAAATAATTTGGTGGACCTGTAGCTTGTATCACATGGGAACTGTAGATTCCCTCTCCCTGTAAGCATTCAGCTGGGAGGTTAACATTTCTGGTGTGGTTATAGTCCCCCTACTGTTCACATTCATCATAGAAGAATGCCTTCCACTTCAAAAATGTTGAGGGCTCAAGAGTTGCTCTGGCTACATCTTTCCAGTTTTGAGGGCAATTAAGTTCAAGACTAAATGATTTCAGCATTTGCTCTGTGAGCAGCACCCAGGGCCCATTTTATTGTCTTCTTCTACTCTTTCAGGGTACCCAATGTGTGTGGATACCAAGTGGCAGGGTGCTGTGGTGTGGGGGTCATGTTGACTGGGAAGGCTTGTATTCCCTCACCCCATTTTTCATCTATTATCTTACATACATCTTCAAAAAGATATCTGGCTAGAGGAATGGGTTTCTGGAAGACCATGGCATGGTCCTCTATGTCGGCTTGGTAATTTCTAAGCTGCCATAGTCCCTTGCTGGCGTTAGCATTTTCTCATAAGGAGGCATGTGCGATTGACTCAGGGAAGGATGTAATCTTTGCCTGTCAGTAGAAGGTGCTCTTGAGCTATTTGTGGTCATCTCTTTCTGCACCATGAAGGCTAGTGGTACTGCTTCCTGTCTGTTTCCCTTCCTACACCTGTTGTGGTTGCTTGCTTTGCAGTAGATTTTCACCCCTGCTTTCCTGTGCCTGTTGCAGTTGCTTTCTTTGAAGTAGATTTTTGCCCCCAATTTTCCCCTTGTCTGTCTCTCATAGGCTCATCTTCCCTCAGGGCCATCATTATATGACAAGTGTCTGTTGTAGGGCCACCTAAAGTTTGCTGAATGGCTGTCATAATAGGAAAAAAAATGTAGTGATAAAGTATACCTCTGTCTCACTTCAGCTTGCTGCACATTTGCCATTAACTTGTCCCATATCCTAGGATCAAAAACATCAGCGGCACAAATCTAGAGGCTAGTGTCTATTACTATGCCCCAAAACTTCTGGCAGATGAAGTACAATCTTGCCAATCAGTGATTTCAGAATCAAGTGTTAGAATATTTCTTTGTACCTTGTTTTTAGTGCTTTGTTACAGAAGACCCAGGAGTTTAATATTTTCAATGCAGTGTATACTTTCATACATGTTTTAAGGGTGAGTAACGAATAACAAGATTGTCAGAGTTCCAATTGTAAACTCTACTGCGGTTTACTTGGGAAACTTTATTGCCAACAGCAACATTGCTACTCTCCATTCTCAGAACTTCAAAAGCACTGAAAAGTCTGAAGTACATAATCTGATGCTGGTTATGTACAGTTCTATACTATTTACATATTTTATGCTATTAGCTCATGAAGAAATTCCATGTAGGAAAAAGTCTTTTATTATAGCCATTCCTGACATTTTTCAGATATTTTTGCTTTTCTGGGTGACACATTTTTGTTTTTAGATTTTTTGTTCTAAAATTCTTTGTATTAGCTTATCTTATTATATTCTTGGGAGCTATTTTTTACCTTAGTTATCATGACCATAATGAGGAAAAATCCTATTTTTCTTAAGTTTGATAAAGACAAGTTTGTTTTTGTAAATAGATGAGAATTTTTAAAATATTATATAAGAATTAACTAGACCTCTTACAAATCCTCATATGACTATAAAAATGAAAAAATCTTATAGATGATGTTTATTAGGTCAGGTATTATTATAATAATTTATTATACATCATTCATTTTAATTTTTAAAATAATTTAATGTGACTAAGTTAAAATTAAAGATTAAAAAATTTACTCAAGGTCAGACTGGTAGGATTCAAATCCACACAGGAATGAAAAAAATATTTATACTTAATCAATACTGTTTTCACTACATATCAGAAAACATAATCCTTAGTTACTCTGGTGGGTTTTATTTTTCCATAAGCCAGTCCCAGAAAATTATAATATATTACTTAGTAAATAATACTGCTACTTATTATGTCACTATATGAAAGTACATGTGAAAAAGAGGACTACATTTTCCTCTTAAGACTCCATCATGTTGTCAGAAGATTTTATAAGCTATGTTTATGTCTTAAATAAACAAATAGTAGTTTTAGTCAATGATGCAAATGTATTAGATTTTAAAAACTTACCTTAGATTTGCTCACACCTTTCTCATTTTTATTCCCAATTATCAAAAACAAAACAAATTTTAAACATTATCTGATTGAACCCTAAGGCAGTTGAGCTAAAAACAAAAGTGTCCAAGAGACGGAATCATTCTCATCCTCCAAAGATGGAATCTCCCAGGGAAAAGTGGAGAAAAATTTGAAGAAGTTTATGTACAATAAGGAGCACCTGAGAATAATGGTGATTCAAATAAAAGGGCTTTTAAAAAGATACAGATAGAGAGATATAAAGAAATACTGATGGGGCTGGGGTTGTGGCTTAGTGGCAGAGCACTTGCCTGGCATGTGTGAGGCACTGAGTTGGATCCTCAGCACCACATATAAATAAATAAATAAATAATAAAGGAACATCGACAACTTAAAATAAATAAATAAACACTAAGAAGGGCAAGGCATACAGAAACAGGGAGAGAAGAGACACTGGAAGGGAGTTAAATATATCATGGAAAATGCTTTATTTTGTGGGGCTAAGTCTGCAAGGTCTCTGCCTCCTATAGCAGACATAGTAAATCTGTATCTTTATCTCCTGCAGAAAGTTTTTTATACTTCTACTGCATTATATTGTAATTGCATAGCTACTTTATTTTTTATATATTTTCCATTGTAGATGGACACAATATCTTTCTTTCTTTCTTTGTCGGAGACCAGCTCCAACAGGGAGTCTCAGGAGACGAACGGATGGTGAGGAGTCGGCGAAAGACGGGTGGAGAAACAACACAGACACCAAAGTGAAGATGTTGATCCCAATCTTTACTTGTGAAGCTGATCATATATACTTTTCATTTTGGCAGGCTCACAGTACTTTGTGGTTACAAAACAGGAATCATTATTCAAAGAAACAAAATATTACGTAGCTACAATTAGAATAGAAGAATGTATCTTGGCTTATGCATAAGCAAGCATTTGTACTTTCAGTTCGCGTTTTGCTTTGAGCTGTTTCTGCTTAGTTAACTTTTAATAATAGTTAGAAATGTCCCAAACTATTGGCCTATACCTTGACTATTCTTTCTTGACTTACTGACTGGAACCGGTGCCATGGTTACGGCAAGTGGTTGACTTGTTATTAATTTTAATCAAACAAGAGTAAGAGCACAAACCATTGTGCACAGGAACAAGAACAAGTTGCCCAGTACCAAGCACTAATCTGTCTTCTTAACATTAATTTTTCTTATCTAGATTTTAATTTAATTTCTCAAAAACTTCCTTGACAGGAATATAGGGAGTTTTTCATTAGACATTATCAATTTACACTCCACAGCTGAATCATTGCATTTAGAGCAAACAGATCTATTCTTTAGAAGTAGTTGCATTAATTTGGAAAGTCATGTTTTTTCCTTCATACTTAATGGTCATATGAGAAATTGCAACTATACTTATTAAAGGAATACAAAAACAAACCAGCCCATTCCCAGAAACATACTACGCTCCTCCAGAGGATGGACGCCTTGCGCCATCCACCTCAGTAGGGCCTTGCCATTGCCTGAGTCAGGGGAGGGGCGCAGCATTTTCTTTCTTTCTTTCTTTCTTTCTTTCTTTCTTTCTTTCTTTCTTTCTTTCTTTCTTTCTTTTCTTTCTTTCTTGTGGTGCTTAGAATCAAATCCAGTGCCTTCCACAAGCTAGGCAAGCACTCTACCACTGAACCACAACTTTAGCCCCTAGTTACTTTATTTTTAACATTCAAATTATTATCTTCTAGTTTTTTGAAATAATTGATACAGACTTGGATGAATCAATCTGGTAGCTAAGCACTTTGTTTCTCCTTAAGGTTTCTGAGGTCCTAGATGCTCTCTCTACTATCTTTCCTGAAGGATATTTATTGATCCACTGTTAAAAATATTTTTCTGCTAATCTTGTTTCCTGTTCTCATTCTTCCACGTTTATGTGTAATTCTATTTCTAATATAAATCATAGTGTTTTAGTCAGCTTTCTGTCACTGTGACAAAATATCTGAGAAAAAAATCAATTTAAGGGAGGAAAAGATTACTTTGGGACATGGTTTCTGAAGTTTCACTTTATGATAACTAGACCCAGTCACATTTTGCCTGTAACTAGTCAAAAGATAAAGGTTGTGAGCACACAGTGAATCAAAGTTGCACACATCATTGTGGAAATGGAGCAAGGAAAGAGAAGAGGCTGGGGTTCCAATATTTTCTGCCGGGATACAACCTGTGACTAGTTTTGGATTTTCCACTTTATGGAATATAATTTTTGAAATAGTTCTTAATGATCACCTGAACTTCAGAAATGTCCAAAGTAATACCTACTTTTTCATCTCTTATTTTGTTGATTTGTATCTTCTCTTTTTTGGTTAGTTTGGCTACAGTTTTATAAATCATTTTTATTTTTTAAAAGAAATAATTTTTGTTATATTGATTTTTTTTCTATAATTTGCCATGGTACTGATTTTAGTCTTTATCTTAATTATTTCCTATCTTCTGATGATTTCTGTTTTGGTCAGCTTTGTCACCACTATGACCAAATGACATGACAAGAACAATTTTGGAGGAGGAAAAGTTTATTTGGGACTTAGAGATTCAGAGGTCTCAGTCCATAGATAGCTGAGTCTATTTTGTGTGCCTGAGGTGTAGTAGAATATCATGACAGAAGACTGTGCTGAAGAATGTGGCTTGGGATATAGCTGTAAAGAAGAAAAAAAAAAACCTTCCCCTCTCACAAATGATAAAATATGTATCCCAAGGCATACCCACAAAACCTAATTCCTCTAACCATACTCTACCTGCCTACAATTATTACCCAGTTAATCGTTATCAAGCGATTAATGCACTTATTATGGTAAAACTCCTTTAACCCAATTATTTCACCTTGAAGCTTTCTTACATTATTTCCCACGAGCTTTTGGGGGACACTTAATATCTAAACTAATACAATTTTTGTGTTAGTTTGCTCCTGCATTTCTAGAGCCTCGGGATGTGACATTAGATTTTTTTATTTGGTATTTTTATGATTTTTAAATATAGGTGTTCATTGTAATAAAATTTCTTCTTAGATGTGTCATCACAATGTCCAAGAGATTTTGATATTCTCCTTTCCCTTCTCATTTGTTTCTGAGGAAAGTTTCATTTCTCTCCTGATTTCTTTTATAATTCATTCTTTATTCAAAAATGTATTATCAATTCTCCATATGTTGTAATGATTTTTGTCTTTTTTGCTACTTTTTTGCTATTGTTATTTGATTTCACTCCATTATTATATGATAAGCCATAATGAGATATGTCAACTTTTATAAATTTTAATACTTTTGTAAATTTTTTGGTCTGAAAATATAATTTACTTTGGATAAGTTTCCAAGTGGATCTGAGAAAAAAGTGAATTTGGTGGTTGATGGATGAAATATTCTCCAGATGTCTATTAGGTCCATTTGATAGTATTTTTTAGGTCTACAGAGTTAGTTTATATCGGAATGGCCTGTCTATTTATGAAAAAGGTGTATTGAAATTATCTATTGTCATTATTTTTAGAACGATCTGAATCTTTTTGTTTAACATAATTAGATGTCTCAATATTTTGAGCAAAATATTTACCATTATTATGTCTTCCTTTTGAATTTTTCCCTTTGCTATTTTGAAATGACCTTCTGACACTCTTCAGATTGATTTTACCTTGAAGTCTACTTTGTGGTATGTAAGGGTAGCTACTAATATTTGTATTTTGTATGCTTTTGCATGGCTTACCTTTTCCCAGACTTTCACCTTCAGCCTGTGGACATCATAACTTGAAATGTGAGTTTCTTGTAGACAACACATACTTATGTCTTGTTTTTTAATCTATCTTTGCAGTGCACATCTTTTAATTGAATGTTCATATCATTTACAATATAATTATAGAGACATGATTATTATTATAGACTTATTGATTTATTTATAAAATTTAATTCAGTCCTGATTCTTAATTATTGGCTACATTTCTGATGTATTCATCCATTCAATGAATTTGAGACTTATTTTTAATTTCTTCTGATTATAATATATACATATATACTGTAGTATAGGCTTCTTATTCATGACTTAGTTTTCACCTATCTTGGAAAATTTTCATTTAATCTTAAATTCTGTAGAATAGGTTTGCTATGTATAGAATTCTTTGATTTAAATTATTTTCTCTCAGGAATAATTTATTCCAAGACTTTATGACTTTTAGAATCTGTGCTCAGACTTCAATCATAATTCTGATTGGCTTATCTCTAAATGAGACCTGTCTAATATTTTCTTTAGGCTTTTAAAATTTATTGTTTTTTCCTCTCTATCAGATAGTCTAATCATAATGTATCCTGGAGATAACCTATTTTGATCTTTTATTTTTGCAATCTGAAATAGCTTCTCATTCCCCATGTTTGGATATTTTTTCTGAAATTATTTTACTTAAAATGTTGTTCATTCCCTTAGTTTGTTCCTTAGTGCCTTCTTCAATATTAATTATACTCACTTACTTACATTTGGCATCTTCATATTCCATATTTCTTGAATGTTCTGGTCATGATCTCTTATTGTCTTTTCCTTATTCCAGTGGTTGCCATATTATATATCATGTCTTCAAGGACTGAAAATATACATCCAATATCTGAGCAGTCAAATATAATGTGGGTACAGTGGCACATGCCTGTAATAAGAGTGACCATAGGAGGGAGGCCCAGGCAAGAATATGGCAAGTCCAAGTCCAGTCTCAACAACTAAGCAAAGTCCTATGCAACTTCGCAAAACCGTGTCTCAAATTAAAAAAAAAAAAAAATGTTTAAGAAGGGAAGGGGATTAAACTCAGTGTTTAAGCACCCCTAGGTTCAATCCTGCTACAAAAAATAAATTCACTCTAATATATATCTAATATGTAAGACACATATTAATAGAATAAATAGAACCAAGCAGAACAATATATTTTAATGCAGTAAAAATAGGATATTTTAGCAACCCACTCTCAACAATGGACAGAACATCTTGAGAGAAAATCAACAAAGAAATAGCTGAATTAAATTACATCCTAGAGTACGTGGAAATTGCATAAGTCTACAGAACATTTCATTCAAAAGTTGCTGAATACTCATTTTTCTATCAGAACATGAAACATTCTTAAAAACAGATGATGTACTAGGACATAAAGCAAATCTCAACAAATATTTTCAAAATTCTAATCACTGTATTTTCTGACCACAATGCAATAAAAATAGGAATAAAAAAGAAAATATTTAGAAACCATACAAATGTATTGAAATCAAATAACTCTCTGGAACAAGTAATAGATCAAGAGAAAATTGTGAAGGAAATTTAATATTTTTAGATAAACGAAAATTTAATCTCAACATAAAAAAAACCTATGAAATACAGGAAAAATAATAATGTGAAGAAAGTTGATTGCACATTATAACTAACTCAAAAACATTCTAAATATTGAGTAAATTAAGATTATTCAAAAAATCAATGAAACAATTTTTTTGGAAAAAAAAAATAAATTAAATTGATAACCCTTAGCCAAGCTAATAAAAAAAGCAGAGAGGCAACAAATTACTAAAATTTGTGATGAAAATGGAAATATCACCACAGACACTATTCAATTAAAGACAAAACCCCAAAATTATTTTGCAAATCTATACTCACTCACTTCCTCAGAAACAGCTGGTTTAGAATCAGAGGTCAGATTAAAACACAATAAGAGCAGAGGTGTCACTAAAGAAGGTAAGCATTTGAACCAAAATTGTGGACAGAGAGCCATGTAATGAATGGAAGTAATTTTGTGGAGCCCATAACTTGTCAGCCACCCTAGAAGTAATTAAATGAACACAACATCTCCTAACCTTTGAATAGCAATAAATACAACTAAATGAAGTACCCTTGCAGTGAGATGTCTCAATAATCTGTCTAGAAGGAACTTATAGATGTTCTTTCATCAACTAGAAAAAAGTTGCTGAAATTTCCTCCCCTTCACCGCAAGCAAGGGTAGTGTGGTGGAGCAGACCCAATAGCAGGACACATTCCAGAAGTGCTAGCCTAAACCAGCATGCTTCACAGAGTCTTCAGGAGCCTGGTCAGACTCAGATTGGTTGCCTGCAATTCAAATTAATGAAAAATGAGAATTCTGAAACATATGGGTAGGAAATCTCTGTTACAGGCAGTAATGGTTGATGATACCCACGTTTTACAGCTGTAAGTGGCTATAGCTTATACATGGTCAGGATACTTTCTCTGTTCCAGTTAGTGGAGGAGAGCTGCACCTGCAATATATAATCTTGGGCAGTGGAAACTAGAACTCCATAAATGAGCTGAGTCTCTTTCCTTGTAGTAGAGACAGTGTGCAGGTGGTCTGTGCTGGTCAGGTGGTATGCTTCTGCACCACATACCATCCACAGAGGACATACAAATAGTGATTCTATACTTGTAGACAGCCACTAGCCTCCATTCCACTTTGAAGAGGACACTATGAAGAGGAGGAGTTGCATGGTGTACCATGAAATCAGAACAATTGCCCAGAACCCTGCATCCTGAATTCCTACACCCATAAAAAACACCTAACAGATACAGGACCTCACTCTCTGAGTATCTATACTCAGTTCTGGGCTATAAATGAATATATATTGATAAAAGGTCCATTGCAACTAGCAGAGTGGCTCCTGTGCCCCAGCACAAGCATCATTCTTTTTTGTTGTTTTCCTAACTTAAGTGTATACTTCATTCTCTTACCACTTTTTTTACCCTTTAGGTTACCTGCTACTTCCTTTAATTTCCCCACATCCATCTTCTTTCCATCCACCTTGGTGTGTAACATTCTTTTTCATCTTTTCTAATCTTTCTTTTTTCTTCTGTTCGTCCTTTCTCCAAATATTCTCTCCTCCCTTTCTCAGCCTTTATATAAAGTTATAACAAGTTCACTCTATTTAACAACCAATTTTTTAAATTGATTCCAGAACTTTACTACAAGTTTATATATGATTTACGGGAACTGTGGACAACACAATAAACAAGAGTTTGGCTATTCCTAAGGTTGAAATGTTGTCTCTGAAATGACTGTAGTAAATAAGATTCAGTGTCTTAAATCAAAGTGGTGCTCAGAGTGGGAACAGCAGCGTATACACACTGAGTGAATATATATATATATATATATATATATATATATATATATATATATATAAAATGATATAGTATATAGTGTATGCATATACATATGCAATATATACTATATATATGTATATATAAATGTATAAGTACATATAAATATACATGTATATATGTATGTATTTATACTAAGTGGTCTCTTGAAAACAAATAATCATCAAAAAGAAGATGATGCAAAGATTATATCCATATATGGGTACATATACAAGCAGTATAAATAAACAAGGTAATAAATGACACCAAAGAGTCCACAATAATTCAACAATGAACCCCATTGACACCATGGTGAAGGAAATGTTGGAGAAACAATTTGCAAAGTTCATAGTCAAAAAGTTAAAATGTTCAGTTACCTAAAAGGCATAAGGAAATGAGCATAGAGAGAAATTGCAGGAAGTGAAAGATCATTTAAATAAAGAGATACAGTTTCTAAAAAAACCCTAGAAATGAAAGACTCAATAAATCCAAATTTCAATGAAAACCATTACCAATATGTTAGATCATTTTGAAGATAGCTTCTTAAGTCTTGAAGACAAAATATATAACCTTGAAAATAATATTAATAGTTAAGTAAATGTTACATTATCATGACCAAAATATTTAAGAAATCTGGGATAACAGCAATATATCAAATTTAAGAATCATTGGAGTAGAAAAATACTCTGAAATAAAATCTAAAGGAATGTATGATAAGTCCAATGAAATATAGTTAGAAATTTTTCCAAGTTTAGTTATAAGATAGAAATACAAATACAAGAAGTATATAGAATTCCAAATAAGAAACATAAAAAAGAAATCCTCTCTAAGACACATTATAATAAAAATGCCTAAAATACAGAACAAGAATTGATTTTTAAAGCCACAGAGAAAATTGGCAGGTCATACTCAGAAGAAAAAACAATTTTGGGGGGAGGGGTGCTGGGGTTGTGTCTCAGTGGTGAAGCACTAGCCTAGTATGTGTGAGGCACTGTGTTTGATCCTCAGCATCACATAAAAATAAATAAATAAAGGCATTTTGTCCATCTACAAAAATTTCTTTAAGGAAAAATTTGGATTTTTAAATGATTTCTGAACACAGATCTTAAAAGCTATTAGGATTTGAAATAATGTGTTTTGGATAATGTACACAAGTCCCTGAGAGAAAAATGTGTGCCACCCAAGATGATTATATCCAGCAAAACTGTCCTTTAGAATTGAAGATGAAATAAAACCCTTCCATTATAAACAGAAAGTAAAATCATTCATAAATACTAACCCTGCACTACAAAACATATTCAATGAAAAATTTTATGTAGAAGCAATGAAACATAAAAATGAAATACAGTATTTAGATAAATTGAACTAGAAGAATAATTAATTAAAAGAGTAACAAGTCTGAATTAAGTCCAATTACTTATAAAATGGCAAGGAATAAAAATCAGATATCTGTGGATAATAACATTGAATGTAACTGGTGTAAACTTTACCATTTAAAGATATAGAATATCAAACAGGATTTAAAAACAATGCCCAAAACATATGTTCTTTACAAGAGACATTCAAAGACATCCACACACACTGAAGGATAAAGGGCAGGAAAAGATACATCATGCAAATGTATATGAAGAGCAATTTTATTTCAGGCAATGTAGACCAAGTCCAAAGTAATCAGAAGAAACAAAGACGGTTATTACATACCTGTTAAGGAATCCTCCAAGAAGAAAATATAATGATTAACATTTATGAACCAAGCCATTATGCTTTCACACACACACAGCAAGCTCACAAAAATCAAATAAAACACAGTAAAATAATATTTAGAGATTTCAACAAAACTCTCACTCCATTAGATAGATAATCTAGACTCAAACTAAGGAAACACTGTGCAGAAGTAAAAAAATATATAAATAAATATTAAATGAACCTAAGAGGCATCTATATAATAGTTTATCCATCAACAAGTGAATTCACATTCTTCTCAGTGTCATATGGAACTTTCTCTGAAATGGGTACAAAGAAATCTTTACAAGTACAAAAAACCAAGAGAATTCCCTGCATTCTATCAGAGCATGATGGAATAAAGTTAGAATTCTATAAGATAAAAAGCAGAAACCATTCTAACACTGGTGATTAAGTAATATTTTTAATGAGGAGTGAATCACAAAAGAAATTAGGGGAGAAATAAAAACAATGTTTAGAAAGAATGAGAATAGAATAAAACACATCAAAATCTCTAAGAAAAGTTGAAGGCAGTTCTAAGAGGAATGTTTACAGCACTGAATTTTTACATTAAACAAGTAGAAATACATCAAATAAATAATCTAATGTTTGCATCTCAAAATTAATAAAATTGAGAATAAAAAACAAGGGAATATTTGATTCTTTGAAAAGATAAAGAAGGTCAATAAACATTTAGACAAATTTACTAGAATAAAGAGAAGACCCAATTTTATAAAATTAGAGATGAAAAAGGAGATACCACCACAAACACTATTAAAATCCAGAGGATCATTAGATAGTATTTTGAAAATTCAACTCTAGTAAGTTAGGAAATATTCATATGTGAACACATTTCTAGATTCTTATGACCTACCCAAATTGAATCATAACCGTATGAACTTCAACATAATAATATCAAGTAATAAATCAAGTAATAAAATCAAGTAATAAATCAAGTAATAAAATTGAAGCAACTATCAAAAGTCTTCCAATAAGAACAAAGTCAAATGGTATCTCAGTAAAGTTCTACCAGACATCTAAAGAAGAACTACTGCCAATCATCCTCAAATCATCCAATAAGACAAAAGAAGAGAACACTGTGAAATTCATAATATAAATCTATCACCACTGTGATAACTAGAGTTATCATGCTGAAAAGCACAGTAAGACACATCAAGAAAATAAAACTTGAGACCAATATACCTGATGAACATAGATACAATTTGTTTTTACTAAAATATGGCAAACCAAAATCAAAAAGACATTAGGAAATTAGTACACCATCATCAAGTGGGTTTCATCCCTTGATGCAAGGTTGGTCCAATATGTGCAAACAATAAATGTAATTCACCATATAAATAGAAATTAGGACAAGAATCACATGATTATTTCAATAGATGTTGAAAAAAAATCTCATAAAGTCCAACATCCATTAATGGTTAAAACTACAGAAATTAGAGACAAACTGAAGGAGAACATCATAGTAAACAGAGAAAACTAAAGGAATTTCCTTTAAATACAGGAACATAATAACAATGTACACTCTCACCACTCTTATTCAACATTGTCCTTGAAACTCTAGCTAAGACAATTAGGCAAGAGAAAGAAATTGAGGAAATACAAACAAGAAGATAAGAAGTCAAATTCTCCCTGCTGTTGCCATAATCCTATATTTAGAAGACTTGAAAAACTTCACTAAAAGACTTCTAGATCTGATAAACAAATTTTTAAAACTAGCAGGATACAAGATCAACCTACATATATCAATCACTTTCCTCTACTGTAATAATGAATTTACTGAAAAAAAAAAAACTAAGCAAACTATCCCATTCACAATAGCCACAAAAATACTTAAGTTAAAAACTTCTACCTTCAAAACAGTAGAACACTGAAAAAAAAGCTAGGCATGGTGGCACACATCTGTAATACCTGTGACTGGTGAGGCTGAGGCAGGAGGATCACAAGTTCAAAGTCAGCCTCACCAACTTAGTGAGGCCCTAAGCAACTTAGTGAGACCCTGTTTACAACAAAATATAAAATGGGCTGAGGATGTTGCTCAGTGGTTAAGCATCCCTGGGTTCAATCCCTGGGTGATAAAAAAAAATACTGAAGAAAAATTTTAAGAAGTCCTTAGGAGACAAAATAACTCCTTGGTCTGTTCTTGGATAGGCAGAATTAATATTGTCAAATTGGCCATATTATACAAAATGCTATACAAATTCCATGAAATCCCTATCAAAATACCAGTGACATTCACTGGGAAAAATAAGAGACCCGAAATAACCAAAGCAATCCTGAACAAGAAGAGTGATACAGTAGACATCAAAATACCTGATCTCAAATTACACTGCAGAAGTATATAAGTGAAACAGCATGGTACTGGCATCAAAACAGACAAAAATATGACTATAATAGAATAGAAGACAAAGACAGAAATCAACAAAGATACATTTGACACTCAACATATTTGCCATAAATTTACCTTGGAGAAAAGATATACTTTTTTAACAAACTGTGCTGGGAAAACTGTATATCTATATGTTGAGGAATCAAACTTGATTCCTATCTCTCGCCTTACTCAAGTCAACTCAAAGTGGATCAAAGACCTAGGAAACACAGCAGAAACACTATAACTGCTAAAAAGTAATATGCGATGACCACTACAACATATTGGCACAGGCATCAGCTTCCTTATCAAGACTCATAAATGCACAAAAAATAAAAGCAAGAATCAATAAATAGAATAACATCAAATTAAAAATCTTCTGTATGGCAAAGGAAACAAGAACATGAAAAGAAAGCCTACAATATGGGAGAAAAGTCTTTGCTACTTGCTCTACAGATATGGGCTTAGTATAAAATATACTAAGAACTCAAAAAACTTAACACATAAAAATCTAATTAATAAATGGGCGAAAGATCTAAAGGAACACTTCTCAAAAGATGAGATAAAAATTCCCAATAAATATATGAAAAATAACATCTCTAGTAATCAGGGAAATAAAAATCAAAACTACATTAAGATTTCATGACAATTATTGAAAACACAATGTTAATAAATGTTGGAGAGAATGTAGGAAAAAAGGTATATTAATACACTGCGTGATTGCGAATCATTACAATCTCTGTGCAAATCATTACAATCTCAATGAAAACTGCTAAGCAATAAGTGGAGAAAAAATTAGGAGTGGAATCCCCATATGACCCAGTTATCCCACACCCTCCTTAGTATATATCCAAAATTATAAACTCAGCATTCTATTAGGATGCATCCACATCAATGTTTATAGATGCACAATTCTCAATAACCAAGCTAAGAAACCCACCTAGATGCCCTTCAACAGAAAAATGGATAAAGAAAATGTGGTATATATACACAATGGAGTATTACTGAGACTTAAAGAAGAAGGACAGTATGGCATTTGCAGGTAAATAGATTAAAATGGAGATAATGCTAAGTGATAAAAGCCTTACCCAGAAAAGTCTAGTCAAATGCTTTCTCTCATATGTGGAAGCTAGACCAAAATAATGATGAAAATGTTGGGGGAATCTCATGAAAATAGAAGAGAGATCAGTCAAGGAGATAAATGGTATGGAGGGGGGGAGGTGGGATGGAAAAGGTAAACAGTTGAATGAATCTAACCATTCTTAGATACATATATGAATATACCATAATGAATTTCAATTTCATCCACAATATCCACAATGCACTAATATTTTTAAAATTATAAATAAATAGAAGCAAGGTCCATAGAGTAGAAGAATGGCAAAGGAGGAGGGCAGAGGGGAGGGAAAGGGAAAGTTCTAGAGACTCAGTTGGAGCAATTTATATTTCATGTTTGTAAAGTTGTATCAGAATGCATCCCAATATTATGTATAGCTATAGTGAACTGACAAAAACTGCATGGTGAAAAAAATATCAGAAGATATAAAAGTGATATACGAGATCCGTGATCCAACCAGAGAAATTTTCAGAACAAGGATTTTAGAGGAATGTTTTAGGAAATTTGGGCTTCTTGGACTGGTTTCTTCCATGATCATGATGATATTTTCTGATTGTTTCTGGTTACAATTAATTGACAAAGATTGAGGCTATTTACATGAATTTAATAAGTTCATTTGGGTATAGAGTTTCCAATATGATAACACAACTAACCAGACTATAAATGTGTTCACCTTCACAGAAATGGAGACTAATAAAATCAATGTTATAACACTCTCTCTTTCAAATAAATGTCATTTTCATCATATGACCTTATTCCTATGGCTTACATCTATAAAACCAACTTAGTTGGGAAACATTAAATCCTAGAAAGTAAGTTTTTAAAAAATGTTTATTTCCTATTCTATTACTGTATGGAAGAAATCAGCTTAAATAAAATTAAACTTAATATCTGTTTTGATGTATCTTAATATCCTATTAGCTTAGTCAAAGAATTATCAATGGTTTCAAATTTTATCATGGAACAAAAACATAGATCAATGCAAACTGCTAAGCAATAAGTGTGAAACAAAGTATTCACTTGTTATGTTGGTTCTTTAGTAGGACAAGGAAAATATTTTATTTACCAGCATAAGCACAATTTTGAAAAATGAGTGAAAATATATTTGCTTTAAATGTTGGCTACATATCTACCCTTAACTGTACAAAAAAATAATCTGTTATTTAAAAATTTTCTTGGGCTGTGGATGTGGCTCAAGCGGTAGCGCGCTCGCTTGGCATGCGTTTGGCCTGGGTCAGCACCACATACAAACAAAGATGTTGTGTCCACTGAAAAACTAAAAAATAAATATTAAAAAACTCTCTCTCTCTCTCTCTTTAAAAAAAAATTTCTAGATATTTGTAAGCAAATAAAAATAAATTACAGTTTTCAAGATTTTGTGTATGACTCTCTAAAGATTCTAACTCTCCTGAAGAACTGACTTATTATAATGCAATAAAAATAAAACTAAGATAGGCTTCTACTTTGCTGATATATTTTACATGGAAATCAGGAAGAAATACATTTTGAATCCATGTTAAAACTATTCTTAATTTTTTTGTTTTACATTTACTTACCAAATCCAAAATTCTTCAAATGAGTTTTTAAGTGCTTATATTTCATCCTTAGCTACAAAACAATGCAGAGTTTCTAGAGGAGGTAATTAATATCTACATATGCTTAATGTTCTTCATTTAAAAAGGTCTGCTTACCAGTTACTGAATTTCCTGTCATCACATTCAAAAACAATTCATATTTAATTATTATGTTATAATTTACTTGATATTTCATTAAGCTCTGAATTTTGCTCAGTGCATTTTTCTTGTAAGACAAAAGGTATGGTCAACCAAAATTCCAAAAAGCTCTTACACTGAATAAGCTTAGCTTCCTTCCTTCTAATCCATTCTCAGTAAATGTTGAAAACACACTGTTAGGTGCCAGAATATCTGCAGCTCTGAATCGAGTTACACTCAAGCATTGTAATCATTTGGTGGACGAGGGCATCGATAACAGAGACATAAACATTTTCAGCCATTAAAGCCCACAATTATAGCCCTGGCACACATTAGCATTAATTTGAATTCCTCCTAATTTATTCATGAATCTCTCCCCAGTTAGATGTATGTACTCTTTCAACTATTCCCATTTGGATAAGAGCTTCTAGCTTTTTGCAACTGTCTTCCTGACTGACAGAGGCAGGTGTCATAACTTCTGCTGTACTGTATTAAACTCTGTATGTGTTTTTAGCTTTTGCATAACCCTGGATAAAAAATGAGAATTTTTTGCGGTGCTTTCCTTTTGGAAAGCTGTAACTGACAACATGATAGGCAGGTGGGAGTTTGAAAAATGGCACAAACTGATTGAAACAAAGGCAATTCTGGTTGAGCTTGCATGTACTTTGTAATTTGAAGCAACACTAACATAAAAATGCTAACAAATAGAGAAAGTCCAGGCAAAAAATAAGCCCTGCCTGTGATTTGCCTCAGCTCTGAAAATTTTGTGAAAGAAGCAAAACTTATCTTTATTGTGACCTGAATCTTCACTATTTTTCTCCTCACAGAGAGTTCTATTTGCATTTCCTACTATCACAAATTGTTACAACTCAGTGTTCAGTGTTCACTTACTGATGTGTCCCAGAGGAAATCTATCTTATAAATTAATTCACCTAAAAGTAATGTGAACAATTTCTTCTCCTTATGTGCTTTCACTTCTTAAAAATAAGAAGCTAATGTACTTCTTTGTGGAATAATTGACTAATAGTAGGACATCAATTTTTCTCAAATCACATCAACCTTCAAGATAGGCAACCTTCAAATTTATTTTCATATATGTGCACATTTGAATGCATCACTCTACAATTGCTACAATGAATAGGTATTTTTTTTCTAAGAAATGCAAACATCATAGATATACTGTTCAGAGGAATGGACTTGACCATCCTTGACCTCCTCTTTCTGTTTACAATACAGATGTTCCAAAAACAACTCTTATTTTGACCTCAGAGAAGAAGAGGAACAAGAGTTTCCATAAGTATATATTCACTGAATATTACACAGAATGAAAGTATATTTCTATTGTTGGTTTCTTTGTTTCATTTACTTTTTACTTTTGTTGGTAGTGGTGTTTGAGGGGTTATTTTGTTTGTTGTGGTTTTTTATTTATTTATTTTTTTAAATTTTACTTGGGAAACACTGAAATATTTCTACTGCCTGCCTTTTCTATTCCAAAGTTTCAGGGAGTAATAGGGCCTTCTGCTATGGAAACACAATCACTTCATCTAGAGGATAAATGATGGACATTAATTAAATGGTCCTTTATGCCATGGGGATAGCACTTAGTAGCTATTTTGCAGATTTTCATGACCAAAGCCAAGTAGAAAACTGAGGAAATTATCCTGGTCCTTCAGCCTCTAAACCCAATTACTGCTAAATGAATTATCCATGTAATGATTTCAATTCTCCCTAGTGCAATGGGTTATCATTGGGACGCCTAGTCATCATTGGTAGGGCAAATCCTACCTTTTATTGAGTACTTATTAAACTGATTATGGAGGTAATTATTACTTTTAGTCACTCATCCTGAAGTTTTCTTGCAATGGAATGATTTTGCTAATGGAGTACATAGTTTTTTGGAGATAGTATATTGTAAAGGTGATTGAATTTTTCTAAACTAAAAGATATTGTGATTTCCAGCAAAGTCCCTTACTTTTAGGTCATTGTCAGAATTCTAGAACCTTAATGTTTTACTTGAACTAAAGTTTTTATTTCTTCATGATTAGTTCTCTTTTAAAAAAAATACTGCCTTATCATTATAGGAAGGAGAAGAATCAAGGCAACCTGCGACCTGGGCCTGTTGTACCAGACTCCTGGTTTTAATTTTTGCTTTACTAATATGGAAAATTGAATAAGTTACTTGCCTTTACTACCTTAGTTTCCTCATCTGAGAAATGGGGGAAATAATAAAATCTCCTTTATAGTATTTTAAATATTAAACTTCAGAATGTAAAGTAATGAGGATAAATTCTGGCTTGTATAGAAATTGCTACTTAGATTATTGCTATTAATTTAAAATGAAAAAGCATATAGAAGTTTTCTTCTAAACACCACCTGGTCAAGTGAATTTATTGGTTCCACTCCACATCAAATACATTAATTTAGATCTATCCTGTACCATCAACATGAGAGATATGTGTTACCAATTAGAAATTCCCTTAGTGCCACATGAAAAGCAATAACCATGAAGAACAGCAGAATCTTCTCCCTTTAACTCCTTGATATCACTTCATAGGCTTGAATACTCATAACTAGGTTCAGGAGAAAGTTTCATAGTCCCATAAAATAGATAGAGTAAAGAAATATCTAGGCATAGATTTAGAGGTTCTATACTGTCTATCTATAGAAATACTTAGTACAGAGTGACATACACTTAACATCAAACCAGTTGTACTTGTAAGTAAAGTATGTGGTAATATATATAGTATGAGAGATACTGAAAGCCTACAGTGCTACACTACCACATATATTCCTCAACTGTCCTAAAACATAACTTTATTATTCTCTTTTTGAAGGTTGTAGTAAAAGTTAAAAGTAAATATCTTGCAATTATTATTGTATAAATATGAAAGACAAGCCTCAGTGTTGTTAAAGGATATAGCCCAAGTCATACACAACAATTAAATGAGACAGTTAATACTACAACATAGAGATTTGACTTCTAGTCCTGGCTCTTCTTCGCATGCCACAATTGTATCCTTGTTACTACCCATGCTTGAACTTCAAATGTAAATGAAATTCCCCAGAATTTTTTCTCTTATTCAGGTAACCTTCAAATACTTCCTTAAAATATCTTTCTAAATCTCTATGTCACAGGAAACTTTCTCTTCTCTATCCTACTAAAATTGATATACCTCTTAAATTTAGCCCATATAAACAAAAACTCACACACACAAAAACCTACAAACACTTGCACATGCCTAATATATGCCATATGCACAACCATCTGTGGACAATATACAATTTTATGTCATCACATGAATTTTTAAGCCAATTTCACTTTTTCTCTTCACTTTGCATGACAATACAATACCGTCTCCACAAGACCTTAGAAAGAAACAAATGACAAATCATTTTTTAAAGTAGAGAAATGTGGTGGTTATGAACATATTTACTGGAATGAGACTGCTTTGATTACAATTCCAACTTCATATCTTTAGTTATGTGCGCTGTATGTAAGTATGTTTTCTAAAAGTGGAACCTAAAAGTGTCTACCATAGAATTATTGGTGAGAATAACATAATATAACATTTTTTCATTACTCACATCAGTACCTGGAGTCTGTGTGCTTGTGTGTGTGTGTGTGTGTGTGTGTGTGTGTGTGTGTGTGTAGAGATAGATACATGTGTATTGCTTTATTACAGGTACTTGTGTGAGTAATGAATAATAGTTTTATCACACATGTACATATATAATTTTACTGGGTATCTATATGTAGAAGAATGAAGGTTATATTCCTATATCTTACCCTGTACAAAAATCAATTCAAAGTGGATCAAAGACAAAGGAATTAGATGAGAAACACTGAGATAGCTAGAAGAAAATATAGAAGAAAACATAATAGCACAGATACCAACTTCATTAATAAGACTCTTAAAGCTCAAGAAATAAAACCAAGAATCAGTAAATGGAATGATTTCAAATTACAAAGCTTCAGCAGAACAAAGGGAGCAAATATAGTGTAAAGAGCATACAATATGGAAAAAAAAAACTTTTCCATGTACTCCTCTGTCAGGAAATTAACATCCATAATATGCAAAGAACTCAATTTAAAATTAGGAAAAAAATTCGATCAACAGATGGGCAAATGCAATAAAGTCATTTCTCAAAAGAAGGAGCGCAAAAGGAAACCAAATATATAAAACAATGTACAAAATCCCTTATAATCAAGAAAATGCCAATCAAAACTACACTGAGATTTCAGCACACTCCAGTTACAATGGAAATACTCAAGAACATAAATTACAATTAATAATGGTAAGAATGTGGGGTGAAACTACACTCATATATTACTAGTGGGACTGAAAATTGGTGCAACCACTTTTGAAAGCAGTGTGGAGATTCCTCAATAACTAGCAATGGACCCATCATTTGACCCAGCTATCCTACTTCCTCGTACTTGTGGAACCAGCTAGGTGTCCCTCAATAGACAAATGAATAAAATAAATGTGTTGTATATACACAATAGGGTTTTACTCAGGCATAAAGAAGAAAAAATTATGTTAATTGCTGGTAAATGGATGGAATTACAGAACATACTACTAAGTGAAATAAGCCAGACTCAAGAAGACAAGGGTGAAAAGTTTTCTTTTATATAGGAAAGGTAGAGATTAAAAGAAATTAAAAAAACGTGGGGGGAAATCTCATGAAAATAAAAGAACAGTGGGGTAGAGAAATGAGATCAAGGAGGATAAATTAGGGGTGGGATAGGGAAGGAACTGCAAAATGAAGTTGACCAAATTATTCTATATGTATATATACATATATCACAATGAATTCCACTTTTGTGCATAACATAATGCACTAGTTAAAAAATAAATTAATAGAATTTAAAACACTGGAGTAGAGGTATAGGGTCAGTAAGGAGGGAAGGGGATAGTATTGGCATTGAAATGGAGCAGATTATGTTATACACATTCATGTATCATATGAATACATCAAAATGAACCCCCAAATTTTGTAAAACTATAAATCACTAATAAAAATAAAATAAAATAAATTATTTAAATAAATTTGGCTCCCAGGAAGAAGCTGGGAATGTCATTTGGTAATAAACAGGCCAATTTGTGTGGCATCCATGGAAACTATTACTGATCATATTAGTTATGTGGAGGAATATAACAGCTAAAGCAAGGGAATAACATTAGTTTGAGGGGAGGGGAGAATGATCTTAAGCCAAATTTCAAAACTAAGGAAACAAATATGAACAGTTATTAGCTTGGGTGAGAATGGTTCACAAAGCAAAGTTTTCAGGATCTGGTAGATACATAAATGAATAAAGAGTGCCTATTATTATTAACTTGGCCTTAGTAAGGTGAAAGAGAAAATTCACTGCCTTGCCATTTCAGAATTTGTTCTCTTTCCTTCAAATCAATTAATTTCACGTACTCCCTAAGGTCCAAAGTATTTCCTAATTTGTTGGTTTTCCTTGTTTATCTATTTGAAAGATCAATGAATCAACTGATGAATATTTCAATCTATTGATCTAGGGCTGAGGATGTAGCTCATGAGTAGAGTGTTTGCCTACCATGTGTGAGGCCCTGACTTTGATCCCCAGTACTGCAAATACACATACACACACACACACACACACACACACAAAATATGTTATAGAACATATAATACATTTGAAAAATAAGAAAAACACAAGTTATATTTCACTTATTCTTTTTTTAATATTTATTTTTTAGTTGTAGTTAGACACAATACCTTTATTTCATTCATTTATTTTCTTATGTGGTGCTGAGGATCGAACCCAGGGTCTCATGCGTGCAAGATGAGTGCTCTACCGCTGAGCCACAACCCAAGCCCCTCATTTATTCTTTAAAAGTTACACTGTGAAAGTAGAAAAATATCTCCATCACACAGAAATATAATGAATGTCATGCTGTGAAGACACCTACTACTAGTAGTACTTTTCTCCTTGTCAATACTTGCTAAGCCATTACAAAATTAAAGTAAAAAAAACTCTTGAGAAGTGGATATATTTTGTGTAAAGCATAATTAGAGCATACATTTTCATAGTATTCAATACATAAATTTCACAATATTTAATTCGAAGTTTATGGATTCCAATATGTGGAAGAATGGGTGTATGCATATGTATGTGTGTGTGTATAATTTATATATATGATCTTTTTAATCAAGAAATCAATTAACCCCAGAACCCCAAATCTACATCATTTCAACTAAAATCTTGCTTTTTAAATTGAATAAATTATACAGCAAAATATTTTTTTTCTATTGCCTCTTGTATCTACCTCAGTATTTTAAAATTATGTTTAATTACTCATAATAGAAAATTTATCATTTTATTCATTTTCAAGCTGTGCTAGAGCCTAATTCATTTTAGGGAAGCCTTATAACATTTATAACATTTCTTTGGCCTACAACCCCAGTCCAAAACTACTTTTAAATGTAAAGTTAAAAACAGTAAAATCATTTTATACTGTTACATAAACCTCACCACTATCTGACTCCAGATGTTTTTCATCTTGTCAAACTGAAACATTACACCCATTACCTAGCCCATGTAAATCGCCATTCTACTCTATGTCTCAAAAATGTGATTGCTCACAGTCCCTCATATAAGTGGAGCAGCACAATATATAGTCTATTGTAATTGGCTTATTTCACTTAGCACAAATGCTCACACAGTTTTTTCATGTACAATATAGCAAGCATGGTCTCATGACCAAACATTCTGACACTACCAGGTGTTATGATTTCCTCCATTCTAAGTCTGAAAAATATTGTATGTATACAGTACATTTCCTTTAACCATTCATCCATTTATGAACATTTGGGCTGCTTCCACTTCTGGCTATTATGAACAATTCCCCTCTGAACAAGAATGTACAAATCCCTGTTTGAGACCCTGCTTTTATTTATTTTGGGTATATCCCCTAAAGTACAATTGTTGGATCATATGGTAACTTTGTGTTTAAAGTATGAGGAATTGCCATATTATTCTTATCCATGACTATACCATTTTATAATTCCAAGTAGTATTATACAATATTTCAAATTCTTCAACATCCTCACCAATACTAATTAATTTCTGTTATTGTTTTTATTATATTAGACATTCTAACGTATGTGAAGCATCCTCTTCTTTTCTTTGGTAGTAAGAATGCTGGGATAGGAAAGGTAGCAGAATACAACAGTCACTAATATGCCATTATGTAAAAACGTGAGTGTGTAACTGATGTGATTCTGCAATTTGTATTTGGGGTAAAAATGGGAGTTAATAACCCAATTGAGTCAAATGTATGAAAGATGATATATCATGAGCTTTGTAATGTTTTGAACAACCAATAAAAAAATAAAAAAAAATAAATAAATGCATGTTCAACTTAAAACAAAAAAAGTTGAGATTTGTGATTTTATTTAACCTAGTAGTGCATAAGGGTTAAGGATACACTACCTTTCACATGAAATATCCTAGCAACAGGAATTGCTGCTACCCAATGAGAGGTCTGACTGCCCATCTAATAAAATATTTGCTATCTAGGAATTATTTCTTTACTAGTTACAGGAAGACAACTATTTGGGTTGCAGCATACAAAGTTTGAACAAATTATTGTATTCTATGAAGATCATAAAATACAACAAAATCTTCTTGACATTTAATTTCTGTTCTATGTAATAGTTTAGTGAATCAATGTATTTTTAATAAGCCAATAACACATAGCATTACTGAGTGTTGAGCATGCATAGGGTACAGATCAGTAGTTTTCCAGATCTCCCACCCCAATTCTGAGAACTGCTAAGACTAAGTTGCTGTTCCACTCTGTTGTCTTCTATTCATTTTATTGTATTTTGAAATACCTATATTTTTCTGTTTTTTCTGTTTGTGCTGTAGATAGCATATGAAAGAAACCATTACCAAATCCAATGCCAATAAAAATGCTTTATGATTTATTTTAAGAGTTTTATAGAATTAGCTCTTATACTTGGGTTTTTATGTATTTTAAATTAACTATGTATGGTATAAGATCAGGATTCAAATTCACTGTTTTGCATATAGATATCCAGCTTTCCCATATCCATTTGTTCAAAACCTGCTATATCTTGCCACATTTCTAAAAACTCATTTTTCCTTACACATAAGAGTTCATTTTGGGGTTGTATATTCTATTCCATTGCTCTGTGTATCTTCCCTTATGCCAATTTATTCCCTTTTGATTGTAATATATTTGCAATAAGTATTGAAATTTGGAAGTGTGAGTCTTCCAACATTCTCCTTTACCAAGAGGGATTTGACTGTTTGGGATGCTTTACTATTCCATATGAATTTTAGAATGAATATTTCTACTTATTCAGTGAAGAATATTGTATTTCTGCTAGTGATTACATTCGCTCTGCTAATAACTTTGGATAGATTTGCATCTTAAATATATTGCTTTCCAGTCAATTAACATAGAATGCTTATATTCCTGTATTCATTTAAAAATTTTTCATCAAAAATGTATAATTTTCTGTTTAAACTTATTTCAATTCCTTGGCTAATCTTATTCTTAATTGTTACCTTTATTTTAATGCTGTGTTAAATACAACTTATTTCTTACCCTTTTTATGGTGGCTCAATATTAGTGTACAAAAATGCAAATTATTTTTGACATCCTGATTTTGTTTCCTTCAACTCGGATAAATTCATTTATCTGTTGTAATATTTTTGTGGAATCTTTAGGGTTAAATCAGTGAATGGGTTATGATTTTTATCCTTTTCAATTTTTTGTGAAAATTTTAACAAAATTGATGATAATTTCTTTTTAGATTTTGGCTAGAATTCACCAGTTAAGCCATTTGGTCCAGAGATTTACTTTGTTAAGAAGTATTAATTACTCAATAATTTGATCCTTATATTACCTAAGTATCAATCAAGATTTTCAATGTCTTCATATTTCAAATGTGATTTCTTGCACATTTCTAAGAAATTGCTTCAGCTTGATTATCTAATTTCTTAGTGTATAATTTTTCACAGTGCCCTCTTAAACTCCATTTTATTTTCTTTAAAATAGGCCATAATGTCTCCATTTTAATTTTTGATATTAGTTATCTAGCTAAACATTTGTTAATTGTCCCTAAAAACAAAATTTTTAAATTGATTTTATTTTTTTAAAATACACGACAGTTGACTGCATTACAATTCTTATTACACATATAGAGCACAATTTTTCATATCTTTGTACATAAAGTATGTTCATGCCACTTCATGTCTTCATACATGTACTTTGTTTTTTTTGCAATACAATTCTTATTACACATATATACTACAATTTTTCAATCTCTGTTTGTATATAAAGTATGTTGACACCCAATTTGTGTTTTTATGCATGTATTTTGGACAATGATGTCCATCACATTCCACCATCCTTGCTAACCCCCTGCCCCCTCCCTTTTCCTCCCATCTTTCTGCCCTATCTAGAATACATCTATTCCTCCCATGCTCCCCCTCCCTACCCCACTATGGGTCAGTCTCCTTATATCAGAGGAAATATTTTTGTGTCATTGTTTTTTTTGACATTGATATTTTTTATTTATATATAACATTTGTTAATTGTCCTTAAAAACAAATTTTTAAAATTGATTTTATTTTTAAAAATACACATCAGTTAACTGCATTACAATTCTTATTACATATTTAGAGCATACTTTTTCATATCTCTGGTTGTATACATAGTATATTCACACCAATTCATGTCTTCATACATGTACTTTGGACAATAATGATCATCACATTCCAACATCATTAATTACTCCATGCCCCCTCCCTCTCCCTCCCACCCCTCTGCCCTATCTAGAGTTCATCTAATCTTCCCATGCTCCCTCTCCATATATGAATCAGCCTCCTTATATCAAAGAAAACATTCGGCATTTGCATTTTTTTGGATTGACAAACTTCACTTAGAATTATCTTCTCTAACTCCATTCATTTACCTGCAAACGCCATGATTTTATTGTCTTTTAATGCTGAATAATATTCCATTCTGTATATATCCTACATTTTTAATCCATTCATCTATTGAAGGGCATCTAGCTTGGCTCCACAGTTTAGATATTTTGAATTGTGCTGCTATAAACATTGATGTGGCTGTGTCCCTGTAGTATGCTGTTTTTAAGCCCTTTGGGTATAGACCTAGAAGAAGGATAGCTCCGTCAAATGGTGGTTCCATTCCCAATTTTCCAAGAGATCTCCATACTGTTTTCCATATTGGCTGAACCAATTTGCAGTCCCACCAGCAGTGCATGAGTGTATCTTTTTCCTACATCCTCACCAACACTTATTGTTGTTTGTCTTCATAATAGCTGCCATTCTGACTGGTGTGAGATGAAATCTTAGAGTGGTTTTGATTTGCATTTGTCTAATTGCTATTGATGATGAACTTTTTTATATATTTGTTGACTGATTATACATCATCTTCTGAGAAGTGTCTCTTCAGGTCCTTGGCCCATTTATTGATTAGGTTATTTGGTGTTTTGGTGTCTAGCTTTTTTTAGTTCTTTATATACCCTAGTGATTAGCGCTCTATTTGATGTATGAGGGGTAAAGATTTGCTCCCAAAATGTAGGCTCTCTATTCACCTCACAGATTGTTTCTTTTGCTGATAATAAACTTTTTAGTTTGAGTTCATCCCATTTATTGATTCGTGATTTTAACTCTTGTGCCACAGGAATCTTATTAAGAAAGTTGGGTCCTGACACCACATGATGGAGATTAGGGCCTACTTTTTCTCCTATTAGATGCAGAGTCTCTGGTTTTATTCTTAGGTCCTTCATCCATTTTGAGTTGAGTTTTGTGCATGATGAGAGACAGGGGTTTAATTTCATTTTGTTGCATATGAATTTCCAGTTTTCCTAGCACCATTTGTTGAACAGGATATCTTTTCTCCAATGCATGTTCTTGGCACCTTTGTTTAATATAACATAATTATAGTTTTGTGGGTTAGTCTCTGTGTCCTCTATTCTGCACCATTGATCTACCAGTCTGTTTTGGTGCCAATACCTGCTGATTTTGTTACTATTGCTCTGTAGTATATTTTAAGGTCTGGTATAGTGATGCCACCTGCTTCACTCTTCCTGCTAAGGATTGCTTTATCTATTCTGGGTCTATAACAGGAACATATCTCAACATCATAAAGTCTATCTATGTTAAGCCCCAGGCCAATATCATTCTAAATGGAGAAAAATTGAAGGCATTCCCTCTAAAAATTGGAATAAGACAGGGATGCCCTCTTTCACCATTTCTATTAATATAGTTCTTGAAACAATGGCTAGAGCAATTAGACAGACAAAAGAAATTAAAGGGATTACATATAGGAAAAGAAGAACTCAAACTGGCACTATTTACTGATGATATGATTCTATAACTGAAAGACCCTAAAAGCTCCACCAGAAAACTTCTAGAACTAGTGAATAAATTCAGCAAAGTAGCAGAATCAACAATCAACAACCCTAAATCAAAGGCATTTCTGTATAACATTGACAAATCCTCAGAAAGGGAAATGAGGAAAAAATAGCCCATTCTCAATAGCCTCAAAAAATAAAATAAAATACTTGTGAATAAACTTAATGAAAGAGGTGAAAGATCTATATAATGAAAATTACAGAACCCTAAAGAAAGAAATCAAAGAAGACCTTAAAAGATGGAAATATCTATCTTGCTTTTGGATATGCAGAATTAATATTATCAAAGTGACCATACTTCCAAAAGCACTATACAGATTTAATGCAATTCCAATAAAAATTCCAATGACATTCCTCATAGAAATAGAAAGAACAATCATGAAATTCATCTGTGTCATTGTTTTTTACCAATATTTTTCTTTCTTTATTTTATTTATCTCTACTCCTATATTTATAATTTCTTTCTTTGATTTCAGTTTATTTATTTATTTTTTTTTCAGTTGTAGATGGGCACAATACCTTTATTTTCGTTTATTTATTTTTGTATGATGCTGAGGATTGAACCCAGAGCCTTGCATATCTGTGGCTTAGTGTTCTATTGATAAGCCACAACCCCAGCCCTTCGGTTTAGTTTTTATTCTTTAAAATATTTTTAGCATATGAATGTAGGTTTTTCAATTGAGATATTTTTTTCTATTCTATGTAAGTGTTGAATGCTAAAAGTTTCCCTCTAACAATGCTCTGCATACTTTGTTTTGATATGTTGGGATTTTAAAATTTTCCTCAATTCAATGTTTGTTTCTTTTGTTTTCTTATTTTATCTATTGATGATTTGAGTGTGTAATTTAATAAGCACATTTTAATTTATCAGTTTGCCTTTTTTACTCCATTGTAATTAGAAAAAAAAAGTTTGATTTCAATCTCATTTTTTTTTTTTTGGTACCAGGTAACCCAGGGCCACTTAATCATTGAGCCACATATCCCAGGCAATTTTTATATTTTTATTTAGAGACAGGTCCTTGCTGAGTTTCTTAAGGTCTTGCTAAGTTGCTGATGCTGGCTTAGAACTGAGCATCCTCCTGCCTCTGCCTCCCAAACCACTGGCATTACAGGCGTGTGCTACCATGTCCAGCATTTAAGATTTCTTATGTGGCTACACATGTTGAGTATACTGGACAATATTACATTTTTACTTGAAAGAAATTTGTTTTAATCTTTCTAATATTACTTTTTGTTGATATTTTCAATTTGTACATTTTTTACTATGTCCTTTAGATTTTTTTGATTTTATTCTTTACTTCAATTATTTAAGAATTGTTTTAAATTATTTGTCTTATAAATCCAAACCATGAGTTGATTTTTTTAGTATATATTTAAAGTGACTTTTTCTTTCTACATTTTTATTGGTGCATTATACTTGTAGATAAGGATGAGATTTATTGTTACATAGTAGTTCATACACACAATTTAACTATATAATTTTTAAGACTGGTTTCTGGATTTACTTTTTTTTATTCTTTTTAGTCATAGACAACAAGAGGTAACTCCTTGACATAATCACAAAAGAATAAAACAACCCCTTCCAATTCAGTCTGAAGCATGCTGCTTCTTCCTCTCCACTGATTCCTCTTCAATTTATTTAGTTTACTTTTTTTCTCTCTAAAATCAGTTTCCTTTATTGAGACATATTTTCCTGTTTCTCTGTATGAATTTTGATATTCTGTTTAAGCCTAGCACCATGTTGAAGCAACTCTTTACTAATTTGTTATATATGTTCTGTGCTTTGGCATTATCCCAAGGTGTGAACAGTTTCCTAGTTACTTTCTGAACTTGTGTCTTGACTGGTCTTATAAGAGTCATTTTTTGTTTTGTTTTGTTTTTCAAATACCTGATATAGGTAGATGATTTTTTAAAATTGTTGATGGACCTTTCATTTATTTCTAGGTGGTGCTAAGAATTGAAATCAGGGCCTTATGGCCTTATGTATGCTAGGCAAACGCTTCACTACTGAGCCACAACTCCAGCCCTAGGTAGATGATTTTGTATGTCTTCATTTTTCCAAAGATTTTCATTACATTGCTCCCATTATTTTATGTCTCCAAAATTTTTTCTCACCTGGGGCATTTTAGGTCTTTAGTTTTCCTAAGTTTCTTCATACACAATACCTATTATCCTTCCACTTTAGTTCTGAGCGTTATATCTATCTACAATAACAATCACAAATTATTCTGCAAACTCAAATCCACCATTAAATTTGCCTATCTAGTTTTGAGTTAGTCTATGTAATTTTAACTCCAGTTGCTTCTTCTGGGTTAGCATACTAGGGATTGAACTCAGGGGCACTTGACCACCGGGCCACAGGACCACATCCCCAGCCCTATTTTGTATTTTATTTAGAGACAGGGTCTTTGAAATTGCCATCCTCCTGCCTCAGTCTCCCCAGCCACTGGGATTACAGGAATGTGCCACTGCGCCCAGCTCCAGTTTGGATTTAAAACTAATTTATAATTAATCTGTATTCTTCATTTAAGGAGACCTTTCTATCATACTTTTTTACTATTTTAAGCATGACTTTTAGATAATCTTTGACAGCACTTGATGTATTTTTCTGCTAAATCAAGCAATTGAGCCACTTCAAAATCAATTTCTTTTTCTTGAGGATTTCCCCCCTACTGTTAGCATTATCTGTTTATTTATAAGTTTTCTTTTAATTTTTGACTGGATATTTTTATATATATTTATAAATCACATATCCAAAAAAGGTTATTTTTTTAAATCAGGGAATATAGAATTCAATGGTTAAAAAGTAAAAAAAATAATAGTTTGATTAAAATATGGAAAAAAGGGATATAAGAAGTGAAAAAAAAATTCTGCAAAGAAGATATTCAAATAGCCAAATGTATATCACTTATCATCAGGTAAATGCAAATCAAAACCACATATGTGTTAGGATACTTATTATCAAATATTAAAATACAACAGGAATATGAAGACAACAAAACACTCACACAGGGTTATTTGGAATGTAATTTTGTGCAGTTGTTACATAAAACATTTTGGAGTTTTCTTACAAAATTAAAAAATAAAATAGCACTATGATCCTGCATTCCCACTTCCAAGTACCTATCAAAAAGGACTAATGTCACTATCTCAAAGACATATCCAAAGTAATGATGGAAAAACAGATATAAGATTACTAAAACAGTATAAATATGTGTCCACAGATGAATGGATGAAGAAAATATGGTATATATGTTTAGTGGAATAATATCACTTAATTTAATGAAGAAGGAAATCCTGCCACTTATGACAGCATTGATAAAACTGGAGCACACTGTACCAAGTTAAATAAGCCAGGCAAATGATTTATTTGTGGAACCTAAAAAATTAATAAATGGAAATAGAGAAGAGGGGTGGTTGTTGGGGATTGGGTAATAGGATGATATTGGTTAAAGTGTACAAATTTGCAGCTGTAAGATGAGTGAGTTCTAGAGACATAATATGCCACATGGTGACTATAGTTAATAATAATGTACTTGAAACATAAACATTTTAAAGATAGTAGATCTTAAATAATATTGTCACAAAAAGGAAATATTTAAAATGATGGACACATTAATTAGCTTGATTTTAGAAATAATTTCAGAAGAAGTAAATTAAATCAATGTTTACTAAGTTATCATTAGAAATAAGTTCTGCTGTGCTATTGCATTGCATTGTGACTACATATAACAATAATATACTGTGTATTTCAAAAAATCTAAAAGAAATTTGAATGGTTTCATTAAAACTAAACATTTACTCCCATAGTGTCTGAAGACATAGACATGATTATAGTGATTTGAATATTTTACAAAGTGTATGTGTATTAAAACACAACTTGTTACCCCAAAATATGTACATTTTTATGTCCACCAAAATTTTGTATTTGTTGAATAAAATATTTTACAATTAATACCAATGCTCTTATGAAAAAATTTAGAGTTTTAACTTCAGATATCACAAATAATTCTCTCCCACTTCAGACCTTCTCAATGACCTCCTCTAGCTACCAAATAAACAGAAGTAGGGATTCTTTTAGTTTAAGGTCATGGCTGTGAATTCTGATTGACTAAGCATAAGTCTCCAATAGGAAAGGAAATGACACTGACAGTAAAAACTGTGATTGAGGGAAATATTAAAAATATGAACTTGGAACTTGAGCCAAGTGCAAACTATGCACTTGGCACTCCCATCTATGAGCCTCATAGATGGGGGCAGATTTTACGGAGAGGCAGAGGGTCAAGATTATAGGTGAGGACTACAAGGTAAGAGCAAGCACAGATGGGAATATATTCTCCTTTTTATCATTTCTAATATCTATAACCATAACTAATATATAAAACTGGTATATTTATATAAGTGTTTAAATAAATAAATAATAAACACATACCATTATTTGTATTTTTTGGTTTTACTCTTTATAATAATTTATAATTTTATAAAATCCTCCAATGTACATGTTCACCTTACAACTAACTCTGAAAAGGAAGCAAAATTGGGATTATTATCATCATTTTCCAAGTAAGTATAACCTCAATTTTTTTCCTTTTATATTTGATTCACAACAGGGGTACCCCAAGTAAGCAGATACTACAAGACGAATACCTTAATCATATGTTAAATGTCCAGGAAAAAAAAAATACCTAGCAGTTACAGGTTGAAATTGTAAATCTATGACTAAGGTATAATTAATGTTACATTAGTTAAAATATGTTAATTTTATATTTCAGAGTCTTAATATTTTTCCTCATTCCTATTCTTAAAATCTATGGGTCTCTTATAAGATCTCTGAATTTTCGAGCTGCCTCTTTGATTACAATAGCTGCTATGAATTTGACAAGTTATCAACTCCCCCTGCAGCACACTGCCTGTCAAAGATCTGATGGTCAATTGCTTCACATATTGCAATCAGAATATGTGTTCATAGTTTGAAAAATTCCAAAAGAAATCTGTCAGTGAAGCAATGAAGGAAGAGTAGCCTGAAGCTTTTGGAGCATGTTGATTTAATTACAATGACATGCTCACATCTTTCAGACTTTCATAATTTTTCTTTAAATCAATTTTACTTCAACTCTGGGGACATTTATAGGATAATACAGAATAACATCTCTACGGGTATGCAGATTTCTTTTCTAAGAAATGTTATTTTTGGTTTTGTTTGCTAAAGATTGAATGTTACATTTCAAATTTTCTGAATGCTACAGCAGTTCACATATTCCATGATAACTATAAAGTATATAACTGGCAAAATCTATAAGTACAATAATTATATATATATATATATATATATATATATATATATATATATATATATTAGCAATATTCAATTAAGGAGCCCTGGAAGCCTCTGAGTGTCTTTTTGGCCACAGGGTATTTGAGAGTATCTGAAAGATATGCCTGACTTCAGTGGTTTACTTAAAGTTACAAATACACTTTTACCTCCCATTGATTAAGATTAAAAAGTGTTAGCTTCATGTAAATATCAGTGGAGAAAACTAAATATAATATTGTACATATTTGTCAAGTATAAGCAAAACTCCAGTCTAGACTTTGATAATGTAAGATAATGCTTCTCAATATTTAATTGCATACAAATTACCTCAAGACCTTTTTTAAAATTCAGATTCTAATTTTGTAGGCCTGTAGAGAATCTAAGTTCAGCATTTTTAACAAGTTTCCAAGTGCTGCTAAAGCTTCTGGTCAAAATTTTGTGTAACACAATTCAAGGAAACAGATCTGAATAACAAACAGCTCAGTGTATAATAGCAAACAAAAACAAGGATGCTTGTTTATTCCTTATGTTTCTTCGCCATATCTCTATGACCTACAGTTCTGAGTTCAGAAATTTGTCTCCAATAAAAGCCCCTTCTGTCAAAACTAAGTCTCATCATAGAGAATATGAAAATATTTTGAAAACGAGACAAGTGTCATTTATTTAGTGCCATTTATATGCTGCTCAGCACTGTATTAGCTTCTTTAATACTTAATCATATGCCATATGTACTATTATCATTTTGAAATAGGGAAGCCAAATTTTGTGTTAACTCATCAATATTTTCAGATGACAGAGCTATTCATTACTGTAAGGCAGATGTAAATGTAATTCCAAAGCCTTTTGCTTTTAATCTCTGTCTTAGTCAATGACCTATTGTTTAGATAGTCATTTGAAAGAATATTGTAAAAGTTGGCAATACTTTTTAATGTGACACCTACATCCATGATATTTCCAGGATTTTTCAATATTGATATGAATTTCATTTATTAGACCAGAATTTTCCTTACTTTTGTGATATGCTTAACATCTCCATAATTTATGCCATCATGGCACTCCACTTATGGCATTATTTTGTGTTATTGTTCTGAAGAGTAACTCTGTCTTATAAAGAAATTATTTTATATAATTATGTGCCATTATCATATAATTGTTAAAATAAAAAACAAACAATATTACAGGCCACAGAGGAAAGAACTATAAAATCAAATAAATTATTTTTCTAAGTTAATTATTGTGTTGCCTAAGATAATTTTATATAACACTATGATATACTTGCCACAAGTTTAATATTTTGACCTAGAGGAGTAAATTCTGAGGAACATCTATGTCAACACCTCAATACCCTGTGCAAGAGGTCAAGAAGCTTCTTTTTCTGGGCCTCTCCTCTCTCTCTCTCTCTCTCTCTCTCTCTCTCTCACACACACACACACACACACACACAAACACACACACATTCAAAAATAAATAAAGAAATAAATAGGTTAATTAATTAATTAATACAAGTTTTGTTAGACACAAACTGTATTTGTCACGCAGTATCTTGGTCTCAGGCTTAACAGCAACATCTATAAATGCACACATTTGATTTTTTCTCTAAATTTCTTGCCCTTTATTCTCAAAACAAAGGCCTTTATCTCCAAATGCAAAGAAGATTTGTGGGTTGTGCATCTGCTAAATCTACACATTGCCAGGGAGCATAGGAAGACTAAAGCAGAGAAAGCATGAAATAGAAAAAAATATTTCATCTTACCAAGCCTTCTTGTTAAATAACACAAATTCAAGAGATCCTCATATAAACAATGTTTACTCATATTACTAACTACAAATGTACATGGTATTTGGGAATCATTTTTTTAATATTATACTACTCATAAATTTGCATATGCATGTACATACTGTAGATATAACATATAAAGTGCGCTATCAATTATTTTATTGGAAAATACATGGACATTGGTCAAATTGTGTATATTTTATTTTTATATAATATTTAATAAGGATAAAACAAGTTTCTAAAAATAAATTAATGTATTGTCTTAAGATTATATTTTATTTTGGTAAGAACATTTGACGTATCTAACCTCTTATGTCTAGATCTTATTCAACTTGCTTGACTAAAACTTTAACTGTGTTGATTAATACTTCATTTCCCTTTTCATTCAGTCACTGGAAACTACCACTTCACTTTTTGATTCAATAAAATTGACTATTTTAGTTAACTCATATAAGTCATGAACTATCCTTATATGAATGGCTTATTTCTCTTAGCACAATGTCCTTGAAGTTCATCCATGTTGTCACATGGTACATGATTTTTCTCTTTTTGAGACTGAATAGCATTCCATTGTACTTATATTGCATATTTGTTAAATATAATCATCTGATGATGAACATTTGATTTTGTCCATATCTTGTCTATGGATACCACTTGGGCATGCTAATTTCATATATATAAATATACGTTGGAAGTGGGATTCCTGGAATACATTTGATTTTCACACATTTGATTTTTTTCTCTAAATTTTATTATTATTTCTTTTTAAAATCTTCATAAGGTTTTCCATAATATTGTATCAGTTTAATTCTCAACCACATTGAATAGTGGCAATGGGTCATAGTTACCAGTCAGCCAAACAATCACAGGAATATATAATCAATAATTTACAGTATACAGCATTGTTAAGCTATGATGTTCAGTAAGTGCATTGAATGCATTTACAATTATGGTATGTTTATTAGAATCATAAGATGAGGTGCATCTTTATTACTGGAAGAATGTAAAATCATTTTTAAAATTTTTGTATTTCTTTTAATTAGTTATACATGCCAGTAGAATGCATTTATTCACTTAGATATATTATACAAAGATGGGATATAATTTTTCATTTTTCTGAGTGTACATGTTAGAATCACATCGCTCATGCAGTCACATATATACATAAAGTAATGATGTCTGCTTCACTCTACAATCCTTCCTCTCCCCACAACTGCTTCCCTCTCCTCCCTTCACTTCCCTCTACCTAATCTAAGGTTAAAATTCTTCTGTAGTGCCCTGTCCCCCTTATTGTGAATTAGTATCTGCATATTAGAAAAAAAAAAATTCTGTCTTTGGTTTTTTGGGGGTGGGCTTATTTCACTTAGCATGATATTCTCCAAGTCCATTCATTTATTGGAAAATGTCATAATTTCACTCTCCTTTAAAGCTGAGTAATATTTCATTGAATATATATGCCATGTTTTCATTATCCATTCATCTATTGAAGGACACCTAGGTTGGTTTCATAATTTAGCTATTGTGAATTGAGCTGCTTATAGCATTAACATGGCTGCATTACTGCACTATGCTGATTTTAAGTCCTTTGGGTATAAAACTGAGGAGTGGGATAACTGGGTCAAATGGTGGTTCCACTGCAAGATTTCTGAAGAATCTCCATACTGCTTTCCATACAGTTTGTACCAATTTGTAGTCTCATCAGCAATGTATGAGTGTACCTTTTTCCTCACATACTCACCAACATTTATTGATGCCTGAATTCTTCATGATTGCCATTCTAACTGGAGTGAGATGAAATCTTAATGCAGTTTTGATTTACATTTCTCTAATTGCTAGAGGTGTTAAACATTTTTCCATATACTTGTTGATCAATTGTTTTTCTACTTCTGTGAAGTGTCTGTTCATTTCCTTAGCCCATTTATTGATTGGGTTATTTGTTTTTTCAGTGTTAAATTCTTTGAGTTCTATAGCCTAGAGATTAATGCTTCATTTAGGTGCATGTGGTAAAGATCTTTTCCAATATGTAGGCTCTCTCCTCACATTATTGATCATTTACTTTGCTGAGAATATGTTTTTTTTTTTTAATTTGAGTCCAATCCATTTATTGGTTCTTGATTTTATTTCCTACATATTAAGGATCTTGTTAAGGAAGTCAGATCCTAAGCTGACATGATGAAAATTTGGGCCTACTTTTTCTTCTGTTAGCCACAGGGTCTCTGTTTTAGGGCCTAAGTCTTGGATCCATTTTGAGTTGATTTTTGTGAAGGGTGAGAGATAGAGGTTTAATTTCATTTTGCTAAATATGAATTTCCAGTTTTGCCAGAACCATTTATTGAATAGGCTATCTTTTCTCCAGTGAATGTTTTTGGTATCTTTATCTAGTATGAGATAACTGTGTGTATGTGGGTTTGTCTGTGTGTCCTCTATTCTGTACCATAGGTCTAAAAGTCTATTTTGGTGCCAGTACCATGCTGTTTTTGTTACTATAGCCCTGTAGTATAGTTTAAGATCTGGTATTGTAATGCCTCCTGCTTCACTTTTTTTGCTAAGGATAGCCTTACCTATTCTGGGTCTCTTATTTTTCCAAATAAATTTCATGATTGCTTTTTCTATTTCTATGAAGAATGTCATTGAGGTTTTAATAGGAATTGCATAAATCTCTATAACACTTTTGGTAGTAGGGCCACTTTGACAATATTAATTTGGCCTATACAGAAGACAATATTAATTTTGCCTATACAGGAGCATGGGTGATCTTTCTATCTTCTGAGATTTTCTTCAATTTCTTTTTCTAATGTTCTGCATTTTTCATTGTAGAGGTCTTTCACCTCTTTTGAGAGATTGATTCCCAGGTATTATTTTTTATTTTAAGCTATTGTGAATGGGGTAGTTTTTCTAATTTCTCTTTCAGTAGACTCATCGCTGATGTATAGAAATGCATTTGATTTATGGGTGTTGATTATATATCCTGCTACTTTGCTAAATTCGTTTATTAGTTCTAGAAGTTTTCTGGTGGAATTTTTTGTATCTTCTAGATATAGAATCATGTCATATGCAAATAGTGATAGTTTGAGTTCTTCTTTACTTATTTGTATTCCTTTAATTTCTTTTTTCTGTCTAATTGCTCTGTCTACAGTTTGAAAGGTGATGGTGAATATAAGTGGACATCCTTGCCCTATTACAGTTTTTACAGGTAATGCTTTCAATTTTCTCCATTTAGAATGATGCTGGCCTTGGATTTTGCAGATATAGCTTTTACAATGTTGAGATGTAGTCCTATTATCCCTAGGTTGTCTAGTGATTTGAATATGATGGTGTGCTGTATTTTATCAAATGATTTTTCTACATCTATTTAGATGATCATATGATTCTTATTTTTAAGTCTATTAATATGATGAATTATGTTTATTGATTCCTGTATGTTGAATCAACACAGCATCCCTGGGATAAATCCATCTGATTGTAGTGCACTATTTTTTTAATACATTTTTGTATGCAATTTGCCAGAATTTCATTACAATTTTTGCATGTATGTTCATTAGGGATATTGGTCTGTAGTTTTCTTTCTTTGATGTGTCCTTGTCTGTTTTTAGTATCAGGGTGATATTAGCCTCATAGAATGAGTTTGGAAGGGTTTCCTCCTTTTCTATTTTATGCAATAATTTGAGAAGTATTGATGTTAATTCTTCTTTGAAAGTCTTGTAGAACTCAGCTGAGAATCCATCTGGTCCTGGTCGTTTCTTGATTGGTAGGCTTTTATGGAGTGTTATATTTCATTTCTTGAAAGTGATCTGTTTAAATTATGTATGACCTCCTCATTTAGTTTGGGCATTTCATATGTCTCTAGAAATTTATTGATGACTTCAATATTTTATGTTTCATTTGAGTATATATATTCAAAATAGTTTCTAATTATCTTCTGTATTTTAGACATAACTATTGTGATATTTCCTTCTTCATCTTGTGTTTTAGTAATTTCAGTTTTCACTCTTTTCCTCTTTGTTAGCATGGCTTAGGGGTTATCTATTTTATTTAATTTTTCAAAGAACCAACTTTTTGTTTTGTCAATTATTTCAATTGTTTATTTTGTTTCAATTTCATTGACTTCAGCTCTGATTTTAATTATTTCCTCTCTTCTACTGCTTTTGGTGTTGACTTGTTCTTCTTTTTCTAGGGCTTTGAGATGTAGTGTTAGGTCATTTATTTGTTGACCTTTTATTCTTTTAACAAATGTGCTCAGTGCAATAAATTTTCCTCTTAGTACTGCCTTCATAGTGTCTCATAGATTTTTGATATGTTGTATCAGTGTTCTCATTTACCTCTAAGAATTTTTTTATTTCATCCTTGATTTTTTCTACTATCCATTCATCATTCAAGCGTGTATTATTTAGACTCCATTCATTAAAATAGGTTTTTTTAAAAAACTTTATTGTTGATTTCTAATTTTATTCCATTGTGATCAGTTAGAATGAAGGGTTTTATCTCTTGGGTTTCTTTCTTTCTTTTTTTTTTTGTATTTGTATTTACAAAGAGTTGCTTTGTGGCATAATATATGGTCTATTTTAGAGAAGGAGCCTTGTGCTGCTGAGGAGAATGTATATTTGCTTGGTGGTGGACAAAATATTCTATATATGTCTGTTATGTCTAAATTATTGATTTCATTATTTAGTTCTATAGTTTCTTTATTTAGTATTTTTTTGAAAGATCTGTCCAGTAGTGAGTGAGGTGTGTCAAAGTCACCCTGTATTAATGTGTTGTGGTCTATTTGATTCTTGAAATTGAGAAGGGTTTGTGATGTATATAGATGTTCCATTGTTTGAGGCATAAATGTTTTCATTTGTTATGTCCTGTTGATATATACTTCCCTTAAGAAATATAAAATGTCCTTCTTTGTCTCTTCTGATTAACTTTGGCTTGAAGTCTACTTTATCTTGATAAGGATAGAAACTCCTGCTTGTTTATGAAATCTATATGAGTGATATGTTTTATTCTCATCCTTTCACCTTCAGCCTGTGAATGTCTTTGCCCATGAGGTAAGTCTCTTGAAGACAGTATATTGTTGGGTCTTGCTTTTTAATCCAATCTGCCACTCTATGTCCTTTGATTGATGTGTTTAGGCCATTAACATTCAAGGTTATTATTGGGATATGATTTATATTGCATGTTATTTTGACTTATTTGTGGTTTTTAATTTGACTTAGTTTCTCCTTTGGTAGAATATTCCTTTAGTGTAGATCCTCCCTTTGATGGTTTTTACTTTTTTTAACTTCATCCTCATGGAATATTTTATTGAGAATATTCTGTAGTGTAGGCTTTCTAGTTGTGAATTCTTTTAATTTTTGTTTATCATGGAAGGTTTTAATTTCATCTTCAATTCTGAAACTTAATTTTGCTAGATATAAAATTCTTGGTTAGCATTCATTTTCTTGCAGAGCTTGAAATATATTATTCTAGGACCTCCTAGCTTTGAGGGACTGGGTTAAGAAATTCACTGAGATCTGAATTGGTTTCCATCTATACATAATTTGTTTTTTTTCTCTCATGAAATTTAGGATTTTATCTTTATTCTGCATGTTAGTCATTCTCATTATAATGTGTCTTGGTTTGTGTCTTCTCTAATTGTGTTCATTCAGCATCCTGTAAGCTTCTTATATTTGATTTTCCATTCCATTCTTTAGGTTTGGAAAATTTTCTACTATTATATTATCAAAAAGATTGTGCATTCACTTGGTTTGTATCTCTGTTCCTTCATCTATTCTGATAACTCTTAAATTTGGTCTTTTCCTGTTATCCCATAATTCTTGGATGTTCTATTTATGGCTTTTTATCATCTTCTCTCCATGGTCAATACTACCTTCAAGATGATATATTTAGTCTTCATTGTCTGAGGTTCTGTCTTCCAAGTAGTCTAGTCTTTTGGTGATTCTTTCTATTGAATTTATAACTTTGTTTATTGATTTCTTCATTTTGAGGATTTCTGCTTGTTTTTATTTTTTCACAATCTCTAACTCTTTATTGAAGTGATCTTTCACTTCCTGTAATTTTTATTTGATTTCACTCCTTATACTATCCTTTTGTTCCCAGATCAATTTAGCTATGTACATTCTGAACTCCTTTTTAGACATTTCTTTTATCATGCCATCAGTGGCTTCTGTTGTTGGAGCAAATTGATTTGTTTGGGATATTTTATTTCTTTGTTTTTTTTCATGTTGTTTATGTGTTGTGCCATCTAGCAGTATGGAACTAAGACATCACAAATTTTACCATGTAAACCTATAGTGTCCCTGAAGGTTTCCAGCACCTCACGTTTAATGCTGTGACCAATATCGACAGCACACAGTATAAACAATATATAGCCTTAAACCTAACAGCTTCCACTAAGGTGTCCACTGCTTTCTTGCATTAAACCAAAATGTTGAGTTCAATAATTATCTGTAATATAAACGGAAAATTTGCTAAAACAATTTACAATTTCAAATGGTGGATGAGAGAACAGAAGTAGCATAGTATGCCATGTTCGAGGGAGGAAGAGAGAAGGTAGAAACAAAGATTCACCAGAAGAGTGGAAAAGGAGCCAGCAGAGATTCATGGTTGGTTGGAGAAAAGCTAGAAAAAGAATTCAAGAAAACAGACAAGTGATAGGAAGAATACAAACCAAGAGAAAAAAAATAAAGATATAAAAATAAAACAAAAATGCAAAACACCATCCATATATCATTGTCCCCCATACACTGATGCATAAAAAAACACCCTGATTCAAATATGGTAGAGATGTTGATGAATAGAAAAATAAAATAAAATAAAATAAATCTCAATGGAAAGTCAACTGTCTCCATCAGCACTCAAAAGTTTCTCAGCCCTGTCTCTGACATCTCATAGAATCACCAGTCCCAGATCTATGCTCACAGACCAGGCCCTATCCCACCAATCTTGGCTTCAGATACCTCAGGCTCAGCCATGCTGCAGTCCCAAGTTCTCAATGCTGCTCCTACTTGCAGAGAGACCACCATGGATACAGTCATGCAAAGGAACAACGCTGAGATGCAGCAGCAAGACAGTGGCCAACAGCACTCCTAGCAGGAAGACCCCAGATGCTTCCAAACCCACAGGCACCCCCAAACTGTTCCTACAGTTAATGGTTGGAGTCCCCAGACAGATGCTATTATATTGTAAACCTGCTGGAACCCTGATCCCAGGTGTTAGTCAGCACTCCGAGATGGGTGCAGCCACATGCAACCAAACCTGGAGTGTCCCCTGCAGCAGTACTCTGGGCAGTGGTAGCAGCAGTAGTCGCAGTGGTTGGTGGCAGCAGGCAGCAGGTCAGCAGCAGCAATACTGAAATAGAGTCTGAAGTGGCAGCTGTGGGGGCAGTGTCACCAAGGCAATCTCTGGGGAGCAGCAGCAATATGCATCTGGGGTAGCAATGTCTGGTGACAGCAGCAGGTGGCTGCAGCTGCATGGGCAGCAGTACTCAGAAAGAAGACCTCCAGGTGAACTGTACAATGCAATGTATATATAATCATTATAGATATTCAAGTTCTAAACATTTTTCCAGAGTGGGTTTCTTACCATTACCTTCCCTATTTTGTAGGAACGCCTAACTAAGAGATGGATAATTAACTCTAAGGTCACTATAAAAACATTAAAAGTGATTTCCCCATCAGTATTTCAAGAGATAAATTAGAGCTTCATATCATTTACCTCAAGAAATAAACATACCCTTGGGAAATTTAAAAGCTTCAATTTGGGGATGGCTGTGTAGCTTACTGTCTAGTTCCTCATTAAACATGAGCATGGTCCTCAGTTCAATTTCAAGCAACACAAAAATAAAAAGTAAATAAAAGCCTTAAATTTTACAAGTTTAAAATCATGCAGGAAAAAAAAAACTGTCAGAGTGTTGAAATTAGAAGGGCTTAGAGGAGAATAACTAGACCAGGATAGGAAAGAGATTTGAAGAAGATCCTGTTCCCTTCAATGCTAGAGAACCCTAGAGTTTTTACTGCTGCAGTCATAACATTTTTATTTTTAATTATTTTCTTTCAGTTCACTCTTTTTAAAAGTCTTTTATTTTAAGAGTAGGCCTGGGTCCATCCCGCCACCAACAGAGACCTGCTGGAGCTCAGGCTCTGGCACAGGACCACCTCCTCCAACCAGCAGAGCTCAGTCCCAGCCCAGCTCCACCCATACAGACCTGCACAGAACCCAGGCCCAGGGTAGGCCAAGGTCCATCCTATCACCAGCAGACAACTGCTAGAGCTCAGGCTCCAGTACAAGACTGCCTCCGCTGACCTGTGCAGGACTCAGGCCCAGGGTAGATGTGAGTCTTCCATACCCCCACACCTGGGAGCCCAGGACTAACCCACCTCCATTTGGGGCACTGCAGACATTGCAATGGCCTTCCCCAGGCAGTGGCCTCTACTTATCAACAATGGGCAGGGCCTATAAGAAGCTTCATCTCTGAGCCTTCATTCCAAAAACAATGTAAGGCCCACCCTTTCAGCCCCATCTTTGAAAGACATTGCACCCATCTTGGAGCACCTCCACTACTATCTTGAGATACCTTCAGTATTGTTGCCACCTCCTTTTGTTGCAGTAGCATAAATCAAGGGACACCTGCACTGTTTGGAAGCCCAACATCAAGGTGAGGTACAAATAATCTGTGCAGGTACTACAAGATTATAGGGTAGAAAGTGTAATATCTTAGATCCACACTACAAAAAAAGAAGAGACATAGACAACATTAAAAAGGGAGAAAAGTGCCCCCAAACAAACCAGAATACTACAATAACAGAACCCATGGACAGTGAAGTTGATGAAATGTGAGAGAAGGAGTTCAGAAGGTTCACAATTAAAATGATTTGTGAATTAAATAATGACCTTAATGAGCAAAGACAAGCAAAAATTGTTCACACCAATGAAGTGATAAGAGAGCAAATACAGGTAGCAAAAGATTACTTTAAGAAACAGAGGCTGTGAAAAAAAAAACAATCAGAAATCCTTGAAATGATGGAAACAATAAACAAACAAACAAACAAAAACCTCAATAGAAAGCATCACCAACAGCCTAGATAACATGGAAGACAGAATGTTGAATAATGAAGACACAGTACACAATCTGGAAAATAAAGTTCACCACACAGTGAAGATAGTAAGAAACAATGATCAGAACATCCAATAATTATGGGATAGCATGAAAGAACCAAATCAAAGAGTAATTAGGAGAGAGGAAGGCACAGAGTTTCAAACCAAAGGAATGCACAATATTTTTAATGATATAATATCAGAAAATTTCCCAAGCAGAAAGAGTGATTTGGAAACTCAAATACAAGAGGCTTAAAGGACACCAAATGTACAAAATTACAAAATATGTACACCCAGGCACATTATAAGGAAAATTCCTAGCATATAATAATAAGGATAGAATCTTAAAGGCTGCAAGAGAGAGGAATCAGATCAGATATAGGGGGAGATCAACTCATATCTAGCAGAATTTTCAACTCAGACTCTCAAAGCCAGGAGATAATGGAAGAATGCATATACCAAGCTCTGAAAGAAAATGGATGCCAACCAATAATCTTACATCCAGCAAAATAAAGCTTTATATTTGATGATAAAATAAAACCCTTTGATGATAAATAAAAGTTAAAAGAATTTACAAGTAGAAAGCTGGCACTATAAATATCCTCAGCAAAATATTTCATGAAGAAGAAGTGAAAAACAATGATTAAAATCATCAAAGGAAGGCAAAACACTGAGAGAAAAACTAATCAAAGGAGAAACCAAATCAATTTAAATACCAAAAATAAACAAAAAAATGTTTGGGAATAAAAATCATGAATTAATAATAACCATGAATGTAAATGCCCTAAACTCACCAATAAAAAGACATAGACTAGCAGATTGGATAAAAAAAAAGGACCCAACAATATGCTGCCTTCAAGAGACTCATCTCAGAGTAAAAGCCATCCACAGACTGAAGGTGAAAGGTTGGAAAAAAAGTACCACTCACATGGACTGCAGAAACAAGCAGGGGTTTCCACCTCATATCAAATAAAGTAGACCTAAAGCTAAAGTTAATCAAAATGGATAAATGACACTACATACTGCAAAGTGAACCATACATCAACAAAATATGACAATTATAAACATACATACCTCAAACAATGGAACATCTACATTCATCAAACTTTTCTCAAGATCAAGAGTCAAAAATAATACAACACAATAATTCTAGGTGACTTTAACACACATTTTTCATCACTGGATAAATATTCCAAACAAAAGATGAAGAAAGAAATTATAGAACTCAATAATACAATCAATAACTTAGAGTTAACTGACATATATAGACTATTTCATCCTTCAATGAGAGAATACACATTTTTCTCAGAAACAAATGGATTCTTCTCTAAAATAGACCATATAATATGCCACAAAGCAACTCTTTGCTAATACAAAAAAGTAAAGATACTACCCTGCATTCTATCAGATTATAATGGAATGAAACTAGAAAAAATGATAAAATAAAAAAATAAAAGTTACTCTAACACCTGGAAACTAAATAACATGCCACTGAATGAACAATGGGTTGCAAAAGACATCATCAATAAGGAGATTAAAAAATTCTTAGAGGTAAATGAGAATACTGATACAACATATTGAAATCTCTGAGAAACTATGAAGGCAATACTAAGAGGAAAGCTCATTGCACTGAGTTAATTCCTTAAAAGAAGAAAGAGTCAACAAATAAATAGCCTAACATTATATCACAAAGTCCTAGAAAAACAAAACCAAACCAAAGCAAAATGAGAAAACAGGAAATAATTAAAATAAGAGCTGAAGTCAAGGAAACTGAAACAAAAGAAACAATTGAAAAAATTGACAAAACAAAAAGATGGTTCTTTGAATAAATAAATAAAATTTACTAACCCTTTGCCATGCTAACAAAGAGAAGGAGAGAGAAAACTCAGATTGTTAACATAAGTGATCAAAAAGGAAATATCACAACAGACACTACAGAAATACAGAAGATAATTAGAAATTATATTGAAAACTTGTACTCCAATAAAATAGAAAATATTGAAGGCAAAAAAATTAGAGCCATATGACTTGCCCAAATTGAATCAGGATGATGTACACAATTTAAATAGTGTACATCAATTTAGATCTGTTTCAAGCGATGGAATAGAAGATATCATCAGAAATCTACCAGCAAAGAAAAGCACAGTTCCCGATGGATTCACATCTCAGTTCTACAAGAAGTCCTTTAATACAGAACTAATACCAATATACTGTCGCGACCCTTTGCCCGCAAGGAAGACGCAACTCAGGAATCTTCTTTCAGCAGTTTATTCAGGTCCTTGATATTTCTTCTTCTTTCTTCTTCTCTCTTCTCTCTCCCCCGGATGCCCTCCCAGCCTTAATAAAGCATCCCAAGCCCCAATACAAAGCTGCCGCGTGGAGCTTTCTCACAGGGTGGTGAAAATCATGTGCCAACTCTCTCAGATAAGGAGTTGTTTGTCACATACCACAGCGGAGCCAGCGCCATCTCGTAATGTCGACCATAGTCTGCAGAAACGGCAGAAGCGGCTCACCACAGTTCCCCCTTTCTGTTTTATTAAAACAATACAGGCGAGAGTAGAGGTCCTATCCCACTGTGCAGAAGTGGCTGCATAGTATGGCTCAGTCCTAAGGAGGGCCCTTCCCCAGATCCGAGGCCATATCAGCCGACGCCTTTTTTCGTGGGGCGGGGCGTGAACGCGTCTAACCCGCATGCAATAGGGCATGCTCTCCTTGAGGTCCACGTCAAGGATCACTCAAGTGCAGTGCCTTGCCTCGCATCCTGTATCGTGACGATGGTGGACGAAGGGGGATAGCTGAGGCTGAACTGTGGCTGTATTAATGACAAACAAGTTGACAGCACCCTGAAAGAAAGGCACGGACTTTAAAGCGATAGAAAAGCACTAGTGTGAAAACCCATCTGCGTGCAATGGCAGCAAGACCGGCAGAGTGCAAGGGCTTTCCAACACTAAGAGAATAACAAGGAAAGTCATGTCGATCCCAGTGCAATGTTATAATAACTTGGGGTGCAACGACCATGACAAAGGTTTACTGTTTAAGATGCGCAAGCCAGACTTGAGGTGAGTTGCCATTTTCTAAAGCTGCAAGAGCTTGTATGATCATAGCCTTTTCTTGTGCATGGCGAGTTTTAAGGCGACAGAGAAACCACAAACAAAGTATAACACTGAAGCAACACATTGCACCAAAAATGCCTACTCCCACCCACTCTTTGAAGAAGGAAAAAGCAGAAGATATCCAATCGGTGAATTGACCCAAAGTCACTGGTTCGACACGGGTACTGTTCAAGACAGCTATCTGGGTTAGTTGAGACTGGATCATGTCTTCCGCTGCCATGGACCAATTTCCGGCCAAATATTCGCCAATGATGCGGGAGGCATTCCTGGAATCATTAAATCTGACAGAGGTTATGCATAAATGTACACGTTGGTCGACACAACCCAAATGTACTAGATCAGACAACTCCTCAACTTGAGCTTGAAGCAGATCTATCCTTTGATTAGCAGCCAAAATCCCAGATAAAATGTGTTGATTAATTTTACTTTGGGATTCAAGTATGGTGGATGTTTGTTGAATAACCTGATTAATAGTGGCAGCAGTTTGTACTTGGCTGGCCATGGCTACTCCAGCTGTAGCTGCTGCAGCAGCAGATACCGCCACAGCTGTCACTATAGCTGCCGTAATTCCAAAATCTCTACGGGTTCTAATCAATTCAACAATAGGAAAGGATTCTGGATCTGCAGTAACCGGGATCGGGACAAAGGTTGGAATTTTCATAATCACTGCCATAGTCCAGGAGCCATTCCAACACTCAGACAAGTAGCAAGTAACATTAGAACAATTAAGCATCCCCTGTAATGTAACATTAGCCAAAAGAAACAGGAACGGAGATTGGAGACAGACTGCTGCGGAGGGTAATGTAGCATTAGATAAAAAGCATATCCTTATCCCAGGCAGGGTGTCCTGCTGCATGATTTTGTGCAGCCTGCTCTACCGCGCCCTCTAGCATAAATGCTCTCCAGTCCAAGTATTTGCCTGGGGAGACACAAGCGCGCACCAGACTAGCCCAATCTGAGGGAGTCATGCAAAATCTAGTAAGTCCCTCCACTTGAGTGAGAGTGAAAGCGGCATCTATGCCATAAGTGCGGACAGATTCTGCCAAGGTTTTAATTATCTTAAAGTCTAAAGGCTCATGATATCTTCCTCTATTATTGTCCTGAAACACCGGGTACGCAAGTCCCATATCTGTATTAACTGTCCTCCAAACTTGTGCATGAAAAGACCTCCCGGAACCTTGGCTCCCCCCCACATACGGGGGTGGGGCAACAGGCATCATATCTTCTTCTAAATTTTCAACCTCCTCCTCCTCAGAATTCTGTTGACCAATATTAGATCCCTCCCCCTTCTTACAGTAGGCATGTGCGTCTTGTGTCTCCTTTTTCTTCTTTTTCATTTTTATCTTATGTAGTTGTTGCAACAATATATCAAGGTCCTCAGAACACTCTGAGCTGCTTGTGTCCTCAGATGTTTTGAATTCGGTCAAGTCTGGATAGAGCCTTCTCCTATTTTTATCTTCAGGCTCTTTTGCCTTCTCACTACTGTTACTTTTGATACTCTCTGCCACTTCACTATGTGATCCTTCAGATTTTTCCTCATGTAGTTGCTCAAGAACAGCTTGACCCTCACTCACAGCTTCTTGGCATTTACTATCTGCTATACAACCTCTAACTAACTTCCAAAGTGGTATAACACCACCCTCTAAGGTGCCTTGCTCACGAGCGAAATCTAGATCTTTCCCTAATTTGTCCCAGCTGGGAACCGTAAGACTCCCTGAAAAAGCAAACCAAGGAGCCGCTATATCAGCTTCTCTTAAAAACATCTGCAAAGTACTCTGCTTTATCTTAAGTCCTTTTGAATGTAACAACCCATCTAGGGCCAACAAAATTGGGCTTGAAGAAGCAACACCCATAATGTTTTTAGAGCTATAAAGAAAGTGAAAGTACAAAAGTCCCCGCTCTCTTCCTTTTACAGGGGAGCGTCCCTGTCGTCACAACAACAAAAGAAGCACAAAAAACAAAAGCGAAAGTACACAGTGCAGCTGCAATAAAATGTAAGGCTCTCTCTGTGTTTACAGAGGAGCTGCCCCGCTTTGGTCGCGGATCCCACTTACTAGGGACTAACCCCGCTTTGGTCGCGGATCCCACTTACCTGGGACTAACCGGTGCACCACCCCTGACTGCTGAAAGTTCTGGTTCCCGGGTTTCGGCACCACTTGTCGCGACCCTTTGCCCGCAAGGAAGACGCAACTCAGGAATCTTCTTTCAGCAGTTTATTCAGGTCCTTGATATTTCTTCTTCTTTCTTCTTCTCTCTTCTCTCTCCCCCGGATGCCCTCCCAGCCTTAATAAAGCATCCCAAGCCCCAATACAAAGCTGCCGCGTGGAGCTTTCTCACAGGGTGGTGAAAATCATGTGCCAACTCTCTCAGATAAGGAGTTGTTTGTCACATACCACAGCGGAGCCAGCGCCATCTCGTAATGTCGACCATAGTCTGCAGAAACGGCAGAAGCGGCTCACCACAATATACATCTAATTATTTTGTGAAATAGGAAAACAGGGAGCACTTCCAAACTTATTCTATGAGGTCGGTTTCTCCCAGGTAAAGATACATCAAAGAAAGAAAACTTCAGACCAATATCTCTAATGAACATAGATGCAAAAATTCCCAATAAAGTTCTGGCGAATTGAATACAATAATATATCAAAAAGATAGTGCACCGCCATCAAGTGGGGTTCATCCCAGGGATTCAAGGTTGGTTCAATATAAGGAAATCAATAAATGTAATTCATCACATTAATAGACTTAAAGATAAGAAATATATGATCATCTCAATAGATGCAGAAAAAGCATTTGACAAAATACAGCAACACTTCATGTTCAAAACACTAGAAAAACTAGGGATAACAGGAACATATCTCAACACTGGAAAAGCCATCTATGCTAAACCCCAGGCCAACATTATTCTAAGTGGAGAAAAATTTAAATCATTCCTTCTAAAAACTTGAATTATATAGGGATTCCCACTTTCACCAATTCTGTTTAACACAGTTTTTGAAACACTGGCTACAGCAATTAGAAAGATGAATGAAATTAAAGGCATATGGATAGGAACAAGAGAACTCAAATTAATACTACTTGCAGATGATATGATTTTATACCTAGAAGACCCCAAAAAATTCCACCAAAAATCTTCTAGAACTAATAATGAATTCAGCAAAGTAGCAAGATATAAAATCAAAACATGTAAATCAAAGACATTTCTGCACATCAGAGATAAATCCTCTGAAAGGGAATATAGGAAAACTACCCCATGTTTTTATAGCCTCAAAAAAATAAAATACTTGGGAATCAACTTTTAAAAAGAGGTGAAAGTCCTCTACAGTGAAAACTACAGAATACTAAAGAAAGAAATTAAATAAGACCTTAGCAAATGGGAAGATCTACCTTGTTCTGGGACAGGCAGAATTAATATCATCAAGGGGCTGGAGTTGTGGCTCAATGGGAGAGTGCTTGCCTCACATGTGTGAGGCATTGGGTTCAATTCTCAGCACCTCATATAAATGAATGAATAAAATAAAAGTCAACACTAAAAAAAATATATATTGTCAAAATGACCATACTACCAAAGGAAATATAAAGATTCAATGCAATTCCAGTCAAAATCCCAATGACATTCCTCATAGAAATAGAAAACACAGTCATGAAATTCCTCTGTAAAAATAGAGACTCAGAATAGCTAAAGCAATCCTTAGCAAGAAGAGTGAAGCAGGTGGCATCAGTATACCATACCTTAAACTATACTACAGAGTAGTCTTAACAAAAACAGCATGCTATTGGCACCAAAACAGACTGGTAGACCAATGGTACAGAATAGAGGACACAGATAAATCTCACCTAACTACAGTTATATTAGACAAAGGCATCAAAAACATACATTGGAAAAAAGATAGCCTCTTCAACAAATGGCGCTGGGAAAACTGGAAATCTACATGCAAAAAAAATGAAATTAAACCACTCTGTCACCATGCACAAAACTCAATTCAAAGTGGATCAAGGACCTAGGAATTAAACCAGAGACCCTGAGCCTATTAGAAGAAAAAGTAGTCCCAAATCTTCATCATGTCAGAATAGACCCCAACTTCTTTAATAAGATTTCTATAGGACAAGAGTTAAAATCAGGAATCAATATATAGGAAGGATTCAAACTAAAAATCTTCTTCTCAGCAAAAGAAACAATGAGTGAGGTGAAAAGAGAGCCTTCAGCTTGGGTGAAATTTTTACCACATGCATACCAGATACACCAGAAAATAAAAAATAACCCAATCAATAAATGAGACAAAGAATTGAATATACACTTCTCAGAAGATGATATAAAATCAATCAACAAATATATAAAAATAAGATTAGCATCTCTAGTAATTAGAGAAATGCAAATCAAAACTACTCTAAGATTTTATTCACTCCAGTCAGAATAGAAGCTATTAAGAATCAAACAACAATAAACGTTGATGAGGATGTGGGGGAAAAAGGCGTGACACTCATACATTGCTGATGGGACTTCAAATTCATGCAGCCAATAAGGAAAGCAGTATGGAGAATCCTTGGAAAACTGGAAATAGAAACACCATTTGACCCAGCTATTCCACTCCTTGGTCTATACCCAAAGGACTTATAAGCAGCATATTAAAGGGACAGAGCCACATCAATGTTTATGGGAGCACAATTCAGAATAGCTAAACTGTGGAACCAACCTAGATGCCCTTCAATAGATGAATGGATAAAAAAAAAAAAAAACATGTGGCACATATACACAATGGAATATTATTCAGCATCAAAAGAAAATAAAATCACGTCACTGGAAGGTAAATGGATGGAGTTGGAGAATATAATGCTAAGTGAAGTTAGCGAATCCCAAAAAACCAAATGCCAAATGTTTTCTCTCATATAACGATGCTGACTCATAATGGGTGTGTGGGGGGAGCATGTGTGGATTAGATAAACTCTAGATATAGCAAAGGGGAGGGAAGGGAATGGAGGGGGCAAGGGAGTACGAAAGACTGTGGAATGAGATTGACATCATTAGTCTAGTTACATGTATGAAGACAAAAATGGTGTGACTCTACTTTGTGTACAACCGGAGATATGAAAAATTGTGCTCTATATGTGTAATATGAATTGTAATGCATTCTGCTGTGTACATAACAAATTAGAATAAAAAGCTTTTTATTTTGAGATAATTTTTATTTGCTTGAAATCATAGGAATATTCCTCATCCACTTTTTGACAGTTGTAAAATCTTGTGTAATTATACTACAATGAAGAAATTGGCATTTGCTTATCAACTTCATTCAGATTTAACCAGTTTTACAAGTAGACATTTTTGTGCATATGTTTGTGAGTGCTCAGGCATATGAATGCTTAATTCTATATGATTTTATTACATGTTTAGTTTGTATGATATTGCCATTGTGAAAATCAATAAAGATCCATATAGTAAAATATTCAGCCATTGAAGAATTAAATGTTAACCCATATTATATTATGTATGACCATGGAAAACATTGTACTAAGTAAAGAAAGCTAGACAAAAAAGGCCATATGTTATGCAACACTATTTATAGAACATATCCAAAGTAAGTACATAAAAAAGATGCAAATTTTAACAGGAAGTAGTATGTATATGAATTATAAGAAATGACTTCTAATATGTATATAGTTATTTTGTGTAGATATGAAAATATTCTAAAACTGAGGTTAAGGATAGAGAATTCTGCTAATGTACCACTAAGTTGTGTTCTTTAAATTGATGAAATTTGTGTTATACAATTTATATTAAAAATTAAAGATACATATTTCATCACAAGAATCCCCTTATATAAAACTTTTGATAGCCACAGATATCACCATCCTGTACCTCCACCCATGTAAGTAGCAAACACTAGTATTTTTCCATTTCTATAATTTTTTATTATTTCAAAACTGCCATATTCACAGAATTATACAATATCAAAATTTTTTTTAAATTGGAAATCGTTTGAGATCCATAAAAGTGTCATTATTTTACTCCGTTTTGTTGGTGAGCAATATTCCATGGTATAGTTATGCCACAATGTTAATTATACCTGCTAAAAACATAGTTAAGTTTCTGATAGATTTTGAACATCACAAATAATGGTAATATAAAAATTCATAAGCAAGTTATTATTTAATGAATTTTAATTTTTCTTGGTTAATTTCCCCCAAATGAATGAAACTTCTGTGACTTATGCTTAGCATATCTTCAATTTTGGAAGATAATGTCAGGTTTTGTTTCAGAAGAGTTATAATTTTTTTTTCAGTAATATGTATCCTACAATTTCTTACCAACCTCACCAGCATTTAATCACTATTTTTTATTTTGGCCATTCTGATCTTATTGTGTATTGATCTTACTGTGGCTTTAATTATTATTTCCCATTCTGTTAATTATGTGACACATAATTTTATCTGGTTCTATGCCATTTATATAACCTTTCAATAAAACTTCTATCCATTCCTATCACCCATTTTTTTTAAAAAAAATGTTATTTATTTTTCTTATTGTTGAATTTGGGATATTTTGCATATTCCAGTTAATGTTATTTGTCACTAAGATATGTAGATTCCAATTATTTTCTTCTAGTCTGTACCTCCTCTCATTCTCTTCACATGGGTTTTCTCGCATAATAAAATTTCACATTTGATGAAATCTACATTTTTTCCTTTTTATGGATCATGCTTTTGTTGTCAAGTATGGCATGCCTTAGCATTAGATCTATGGATTATGTTTCTCATTTTTTTTTTTTTTACTTCAGACCACCCTCATTGGAGACATACGTGCAGAGTATATTGGAAACAAATGAAGCTAAAGATCCTTAAAGAAAGGAAGAAAAAATCACAGGCCTAAAATTTTGGAATATGAGAGGGTCAAAAACTAGCTTCAGGAAGAATTCTAAGTTTCCATTCCAATAATTAAATGTTTAAAACTGAAAGTCATTTCTCATTCTTCTCACAAAGCACATTGTTTTCAGATGTTGCTTTATTTACTTTTCTGCTACATTCAGGGTTATTTTCCAAAATTATCAGACAATTTTGGAAAGTTTCAAATTATTTAAAAACTCCCCACTATCCCAGAGACTAGTCAGCTACTCAGAGCAATTAATTCTTAATGTAGTCAGAAACTCCATTTTTGTTTGCCGAAATTCACCTTAAGAACTCCACAGATTGAAGGACATACCTTCTTTTAATTAGTCTCAAATGATTTGAAAATAAACTCTAGTCTTATAGGCTTCCATGTTGGAACCAACCTGGAAAAAAAGTCTGGAATTCAATAGTGGTTACTTCCTTAATCATTACCTTGGGCAGTAATACTTCAATAGCACACATCAGATTAATTAATCCATTCCCTTCCTTTACACCATAATTAAATTTGCCAAGTTTGACCACCATGTTTCATTCACATGAGTGTTGGTTATGTTAAATTCTAGGCCAAAATTGATGCTTGGAAATATATTCTTCTTTTGGATTTACCTCTAATCATCCACTTCATAATAAAAATATCACTTTACTTACTTTTACCTATGACTTCAGTATATTCAAATGGAAGTTTTGGAATTATGAAATAGCTAGTGATATAATTGGTGAACAGTTGTGGTTTAAAATGTCATATTCTGATAAGTGTTCTTTTTCCCAAAAACCAAAAATCAATTTTCCTTCAAAAATTAAAAAAATAACATCTTTCAAAACCAAAATGAGCCAAAATACACTACTGTCATGTATATGTAAAAAAGAACAAATAAAAAAGTCATCATATTCAAAAGTAAGTTTCAGCAGAATGTAAGACATGCAATCTATCATGGATTACCATTCATTGCAAGATATTTTAAATATTAAAACATGACTTTCATTTAATATCAAGGACTTTGGATACATAAAAAATAACATATGCACTTCACTAGATGCTTTTTCTTTTTGGAGATTACCTTTCAAAATACATTCTATTTTAGTACAGTAAAAAATTAATTACAAATAGATAAATAAAAATAGAAGTATAAATGGGATAATAAAAATAATTTATTTTATTTCTGTTTATAATTTTCTTCTTTTTTGTTTTGTTTTTTGCAGTTAGTGGAGATCAAATCCAGGGCCTCATACATCCTAGTCTAGTTTTCTGTCCCTGAGCTATATCCCTACCTAATTGTAAATAAAAAGTGTTAACTTCTCTTGGAATTGAAATATCTAGAATAAGATTTATTTTAGTGGAGTAATTCACAAAACTCTCTGAACTGGAAAGAAATGTTGTAAAAACCTTCAATTACATTTGATTTTGTGGTACATGTTTGAAGTATTTTGGTAGCAACTTATTATAGTACAGGTGTTTGGCTATGACTACAATGAAATTTACTGAGATTTATTGAATTTTCATCATAGTCTTAATCAAACCCCTGTATCATTACTCTTCTACTGAGTTACCTCAAAACCTATTAGTTTTGAGTGGTGCCCAGAAGACAAGGCTCTACAACAGGTCTAGGTGCTGTGTAAGCTGCTCTACTCTGCAACTTTAAATATGTGAGTCAGGGGATTTAATGGTGCTTTACTATGTCAGGGACAGATAGAGATCCTGATGGCAGCTATTGGCAGGTCCATATAGTCTCACTGTGTCCTGAAGGGTGAGAAAATAAGTTGCCATTTGAAGGTATGGGTCAGCTGGAAATAAAAGGTTGAAAAAGTAGTATTAAGAAATAAAAACAGGGCTGGGGTTGTGTCTCAGTGGTAGAGCGCTCGCCTAGCATATGCAAGGCCATGGGTTCAAACCTCAGCACCACATAAAAATAAATAAATAAAATTAAGTTTAAAAAAAAAAAGAAAGAAAACCAAAGGGCAGGACCCCCGGGCACTTGCACATGCAGGATCCCAGTCACCTTGCTGAGCAGGAACCCCAGCATCAGTGCCTGTGTAGGACACATGGCTACTGCTACCATGTAGACCCCTATCTACTAGCATGGGGTTTCCACCAGTCATCTCCATCTTGGGACACTGCAACCACTGCCATAATCACCTGCACCTGGGGACAGTGAACAGGGTCTGGAGACAGCTGCCAGCCACAACACTGTATTCCACAGAGCTGCATCCCTGAACACACCATTCAATGCCACCACCTGGCCTGACTGGAACCCCATCTCTGAAAGCAGATGCATCCATCTTGGAACACATTTGTCACCAACTTGTGTTATCCTTGCTACCACCATAGCCATCTTTAGTTGGGGCAACTCCCAGCTACGGACACAGGCTGGGGCCTAGAAGCAGTATCAAGGTACCTAAAGTCCCCCAACTCTTCCCATCCCCCTCTGCCACTGACCCAGCACAGTTCTTGCAGCTACATAGCTGGTCTGTAGCTCTCAAAGACTGCTCCTGATGTACCCAATACAAAACAGCCCTCTGACAGGTGTGCAAGCCTAAAGAGAGAGGTTTCTGATTGGGAATTATAAAGGGAGGAGGTGAGTGTGTCTGGTTTCAGTTCGTGACTAAAAGGCTCAGGGTTCACTCCAGGGAAACTGGGCTGACTGGGCTGTGCAAAATAACCACACAAGAGACAAATATCTTTTTCATCGAGGTAGCTGTGACAACTCCTCTGATCTTAAGGGTACACAGGAAGAAAGAGAGTGAGAGCACGTGCTGACCCCTTTTATTGAGGAAAAGCTATTCAAATGAGGCAAGGGGTCGGTTTCAGGGAGCTGAGTCTATCTTCATGATGTCCACTGTCAGCAGGTTGACTGACACCTGGGTAGGCCACACCCAAGGGCACAATAAAAGAAGGGGACACACACAAGGCACTTCCATGGAAGATTCTACCCTAAACAGGGCAAGGGTTTATATTACAAAGGAACAGGTGAGCGTAGTTTCACACATGGGGCTGTAGCAAGACACACCCATGCAAGAAGACAATCACTGGAACCCTAGAAGGGTGGGAAAAGCTCTGCCACATGTCTGTGACTGAGCACCTCAGCACCCAGCCGGGGAGTGTGACTCAGTCACATGCAAGGTTGGTCTCCCACGTGAGATACAGTTTAGAGGCTAAAGTAGAGATCAGGAATTGTGAGGTCAAAACGTGATATAAGGAGATAAGACCAGGAACCCACATCACACAAGCAGGCTCCAAATGAGATCATAGGCATGCAGCCTCCCAACAGGGACAGGCAAGTGCTACACACCACATCCAGAAGTTCCACCAAAACCAACCCTCCCATCCTAATAACTTTACCATCCTGAGGGTGGAGAGATCAGCAAACAACAGATAACCCCACTTACTGGATGAGAATAGAAGATACTGAACTCCAATAGAAACAGTTGTTTAATTTTCCTTCAAGATTTATTTATTCTCTTTTTCTTTTTTCTTCTCTCACTCTCTCTCTCTCTCTCTCTCTCTCTCTCTCTCTCTCTCTCTCTCCCTCTCTCTGTCTCTCTTTCTCTCCCCCCTCCCACCCTGACATCCCGAACATTTGTGAAACCAAGTACTTTTCATCATTTAGGCTATTGAGGACTGAGATGTATGAATAATATATTACAATTGTGTTGTTTATTATGTTATCTCCTATTTTTACATTTTTAATTTTTTCTTAATTTTTGTTGTTTGCTTTTTGTACACTCCCTATTGTCTTCCCACATACTTTCCTCCCCCAAATCACCTTCTTTCTTTTCTCCTGCTACTAGCATACTACTTTTGATTCCTCTTTCATGTTTCCTAAGATCTAATAATTCTATATCCTCAACTCATACCTCCTTAATATATCATCCTACACTCCACACCCAGTTCTCTGTTTGTCCACAATCAGAAACTGTAGATACTTTTGCAAACATACTGGTTATATTATATTAATAAATGAACTTACCATTTCTGGATATTGTGAAAAAATATGCACATCTTAATAAGAGGTATTTGGTTTAAGACTGTATGTTGTTTATATTGGGATTTGTTAATATTGATCTCCCTCTTAAAGGAGAGGTAATGAAACACTGCAGGGACACTATAAACCTATAGGGTAAAAACTGTAACACCTCAGATTCACAGTGCCACAAGGGAAGACACATGAACAACATGACAAAACAAGGGAAGAAAGTGCCCCAAATGAACCAAAATACTACATTTTTAGAATTCATGACCAACATAGCAAAATAAATGTCAGAGGAGGAGTTCATGGTGTACATAACTAAAATATGTGAATTAAAGGATGATATATGACAGCAAATAGAGGTAGGAAAAGATCATTTCAATAAAGAGCTACACAAGCAATATAGAAGCAAAAAATTACTTCAATAAGGAGATAGTGATTCTGAAAAAAGAAATCAGAAATCCTTGACATGAGGGAAACAATTAACCAAAATAAAAATCTCAGTAGAAAGCATCACTAACAGATTAGATCACTTAGAAGACAGAAACTCACACAATGAGGACAAAATATATAATCTTAAAAATAAAGTTGACCACACAGTGAAGATGGTAAGAAACTATGAACAGAGCATTCAAGAATTGTGGGATAACATGAAAAGACCAAATTTAAGAATTATTGGAATAGAAGAATGTATAGAATTACAAATCAAAGGAATGAACAATTTCTCAACCAGACCCTCAAAGCTAGAAGAGCCTAGAATAAGATATACCAAGCGCTAGAAAAGAAAAAAAAAAAAAGGATGCCTACCAATAATCTTACATTCAGCAAATTTAGCTTTAGATTTGATGACAAAATAAAAACCTTCCATAATAAGCAAAAGTAAAAAGAATTTACAACTAGAAAGCCTGCACAATAGATCATCCTTAGCAAAATATTCCATGAAGAGGAAATAAAAACCAATAATGAAAATGAAAGGGAGGTATTACACTGAAGGAAAAACTAATCAAAAGAGAAACCAAGTCAAGCTTAAAGACAAAAATAAACAAAAATTACCAGGAGTACAAATCATGTATCAATAATAAATCTGAATGTTAATGGCATACACTCATCGATCAAAAGACATAGACTGGCAGATTGGATTTTTTTTAAAAAAGAACCAACAATATGCTGCCTTCAAGAGACATATCTCAGAGGAAAAGTCATCCACAGACTAAAGGTGAAAAGTTGAGAAAAAACATACCACTCACATGAACTGCAGAAACAAGCAGGGGTTTCCACCCTCATATCAAATAAAGTAGATTTCAAGCCAAAGTTAACAAAAGGGATAAAGAAGGATATTTCATACTGCTAAAAGGAATCATACATCAACAAGACATAACAATTATAAATATATATGTTCCAAACAATGGAGAATCTACATTCATCAAACAAACTCTTCTCAATTTCAAGAGTCAAATAGACCACAAAACAATAATACTGGGTAACTTTAACACACCTCTTTCACCACTGGAAAGAAAAAAAAAAACTCAAACTTATCTTCCAAATAAAACTAAACAAAAAAATATAGACTTAAGAATACAATAAATAACTTAGACTTAACAGACATATATAAAATATTTCATCCTTCAATGAGGAAATACACTTTCTTCTCAACAACAAATGAATCCTTCTCTAAAATATACCATATATTATGCCACAGAGTAACACTTATCTGCCCTGAATGAACATGCCTTTAAGTCCTGATGTCCCAGGGCCCCTAACAATTATTGTGTTCTGCAGTAACTTGGACATTTTTCTAGCTCAGATAACAAGGCATGATTCCAGGTGTAGGTGTCACCTACTGGGGTTGAGTTACACTCACCTGTCCCTTTTTAATCCTACCTTTTCTGCATTTTTTGGATAGAATTTTCTAAGAAGCAACATCCCCCAAAATAAAAGCCCAACTTCTGAACATGCTTGCTTTCTCTCTGGTCAGCCTCTCCTCTTGTGATCTTCTTTTGCCCCCCTTCTTGGGGAACCTGAGGCCAGGAGAAGGGGAAGTCATCCTGCAGCTCATAAAAAGGTATTTTGTGTCTTTTGGTATTTTGTGTCACTCTAAATTAACAAGAGTGACTTTAGTTTAACTGCCCACACTGAATGGGGATGGCACTTAGCAAATAAAAAAAAAAAAAGTAGAAATACTACCTGGCATTCTTTCAGATCATAATTAAAAAAATATATAAATAAATTACAAAATAAAAATGGAAGCTACCCCAACAACTGGAGACTAAATAATATGCTACTAAATGAACAATGGATTGCAGAAGACATCAAAAAGGAGATTTAAAAATTCTTAGAGGTAACTGAGAACGTTGATACAACATATCAAACCTCTGGGACACTATGAAGGCACGATTAGGGGGAAAGTTCTTTGCATGGAGATTATTCCTTAAAAGAAGAAAAAGTCAACAAATTAATTACTTAATATTTCATTTCAAGGTCCTAGAAAATGAAGAACAAATAAATTTCAAAAGCAATAGAAGACAGGAAATTATTAAATCAGAACTGAAGTCAAATAAATTGAAACAAAAGAAATGATAGGGGAAAAACTGAGAAAACAAAAATTTGGTTCTTTGAAAAAATAAATAAAATCGATAAACCCTTAGCCACACTAATGAAGAGAAAGAAAAAACTCAAATTATTAACATCAGTGATGAAAAAGAAAATATAAAGATGGACACTACAGAAATAAATAATTGAAATGATTTTGAAAATTTGTACTCTCATAAAATAGAAAATAGTAAAGGCACTGACAAACTTCTAGAGTCATATGATTTACTCAAACTTAATTGAGGATGATATACACAATTCAAACAGATCAATTTCAAGCAATGAATTAGAAGATGCCATCTGAAGCCTAATAACCAAGAAAAGCCCTGGAGCAGATGGATACACAACTGAGTTCTACAAGACCTTAAAAGAAGCACTAATACCAATACTCCACAGTCTTTCATCTGATGATTTATATCCAGAATATATAATGAACTCAAGAAATGCAACAGCAAAAACAAAATAAAGTGTATGATGAAGGGGAAATGAACTAAGCATACACTTATTTATTTATAATATTTTTATACCTTGATTCTATTTATTTATTTTTATGTGGTGCTGAGGATTGAACCCATTGCTTTGCACATGCTAATGCTCTACCACTGAGCCACAAACCCAGTCCCCTAAGCATTCACTTCTAAAAAGAACAAATAATAGTGGTAATAATCACAAATTATATGAAAATATATTCAGCATCTTTCATTATTTGAGAAATGTAAATCAAAACTACACTAAAATTCCTTTTCAGTGCAGTCAGAACAGCAACAATTAAGTATTTAGATAAAAACAAATGCTGGATATTAAACAAGGGAAAAGGAACTCTTATATGCTGTTGGTGGAAATATAAACTGGAACAGCACTATGAAATCATTATGAAGGATCTTCAAAAAACTAAAAAGTGAATTACCATAAGACCTATCTATACCACTCCTAGGAATTGATGCAAATGGATAAAAGACAACATACTTATAAGATAGGAGAATACCCATATTTATTTCAGGATAATTCAAGATAGTCAAATTGTGAAATCATCCTAGCAGTCCATCAACAGGTGAAAGGATAGGAAAATGTGATATATATATATATATATATATATATATATATATATATATATATATATATATATATATAATGTATGTGTGTGTGACACACACACACAAACACACACACACATATATACATATATATGTGTGTGTATATATATATATATATATATATATATATATATATATATGAAGTTTTATTGAACTATAGATATGAATGAAATAATGACATTTTATGAAAATGGGTGAAACTTAAGAGTATCAGTATATACCAAACAATTCAGACTCAGAAAACAAATATTGTTTTATGCCAAATATGGAGATTAAGGAGAAAAGACTAAAAGGAAAACATCATGAAAGTAGAAGGATGACCAAAAGAGTAGAATGGGGGATGAGGGGAAAGTGGGAGAGGAAGTTAAGGGAAGGTGTTATGAATTATTTTTTAAAAAAATATGTTATATTAATATAAAAATATGTTATAACAAAACAAAATATTTATATAATTGCATAGTCAGCAACAAAATAATCCTCCACTTGGCTCAGGCAAAGATAACTACCTCCTGACTGAACTTTGTTAAATCATATTAAATAAAATAAAATGTATAAATATTTTGTGAGTACCTTCCAGGCACTGTTGGGAAATCTTTTTTTAAATTAATTTATTTATTTATTCTAGATAGGTATATATTAGAGCAGAATTATTTTGATTCATTGTACACAATTGCAACAAAACTTTTTATTTCTTTGGTGGTACAGGATGTAATGTCCCATGATATGTGCAGTCATACGTGTATCTAGGTTAATGATGGCCATCTCATTCTACCATTTTTTCTGCCCCCATATTCCCTCCCCTTCCCACCCTCCCCTTTGCCAAATCAAAGTTTCTCCATTCTTCCCATGCTCCACCCTATTATGGATCAGCATCCTCTCATCAGGGAAAACATTTGTGCTTTGTTTCTGGGGGGATTAGCTTACTTCACATACCATGATATTTTCCAACTCCATTCATTTACTGATAAATGCCATGATTTTATTTTCTCTTAATATATATATATATATATATATATATATATATATATATATATATATATATATATATATATATCTCACAGTTTCTTTATCCATTCATCCATTGAATGGCATCTAGGTTTCTTCCACAGTTTAGCTATTGTAAATAGAGCCACTATAAACATTGATGTAGCTGGTTACATATGCTGATTTTAAGTCCTTTGGATATAGACTGAGGAGTGAGATTGATGGGTCAAATGGAGTTTCCATTTCAAGTTTTCTAAGGAATCTCCATATTGCTTTCCAGAGTGGTTGCAACAATTTGCAGTCCCACCAGCAATGTAAGAGTGTGCCTTTTCCCGACATTCTCACCAACACTAATTTTTGCTTGTATTCTTAATAGCTGCCATTCTGACTGGCATGAGATGAAATTGTAGAGTAGTTTTGATTTGTATTTTTCTAATTACTGCAGATGTTGAACATTTTTTCATATATTTGTTAATCAATTGTATGTCTTCTTCTGAGAAGCATATGTTCAGCTCCTTAGCCCATTTATTGGTTGGGTTGTTTGTTTGTTTGGGTGTTACTTTTTTTAGTTCTTTAATATTCTAGAAAGTAGTAGTCTATCCGATGTGTATGTGGCAAAAATTTTCTCCCAAAATGTAGGCTCTCTGTTTACCTCATTATTTCTTTTGCTGAGAAGAAGCTTTTTAGCTTGAATCCATCCCATTTATTTATTAGTGATTTTATTTCTTGCACTTTAGGAATCTTTTTAAGGAAGTAGAGGCCTAATCCAACATGATGAATATTTGAGCCTATTTTTTCCTCTATTAGGTGCTGGGTCTCTGGTAAATTCCTAGGTCCTTGATCCACTTTGAGTTGAGTTTTGTGCATGGTGTAAGATAGGGGTTTAGTTTCATTTTGCTACATATGGATTTCCAGTTTTCCCAGCACCATTTGTTGAAAAGGCCATCTTTTCTCCCATATATGTTTTTGGTGTCTTTGTCTAGTATGAGATAATAGTATTTATGTGGGTTTGTCTCTGTGTCCTATGTTCTGTACCATAGGTCTACAACTCTGTTTTGGTGCCAGTACCATGCCATTTTTTTTTTTTTTAAATATTGCTCTGTAGTATAGTTTAAGGTCTGGTATTGTTATGTCTCTTGCTTCATTCTTCTTGCTAAGGATTGTTTTGACTATTCTGGGTCTCTTATCTTTCCAAATGAATTTCTCGATTGCTTTTACTGTTTTTATAAAGAATGACATTGGAATTTTAGTTGGAATCACATTGAATCTGTATAGGGCTTTGGGTTGTATGGCCATTTTGATAACATTAATTTTGCCTATCCAAGAGCATGGGAGATCTTTCCATCTTCTAAGGTCTTCTTCAATTTCTTTCTTTGTGTTCTGTAGATTTCATTGTAGGGGTCTTTCACCTCTTTTGTTAAATTGATTCCCAATATTTTTTAGGATATTGTGAATGGAATAGTTTTCCAAATTTCTCTTTAAGAGGATTCATTACCAATGTATAGAAATGTATTTGATTTATGGGTATTGATTTTATATCCTGCTACTTTGTTGAAACCATTGAGATATCTTAAGGAGTCATCACATTCAGTGCTATTAACAGCAATAAGTTTGGTAAGGTAAGTATGATAACTACAGTTTTATTTATTTATAACTGAGGCCCAAGGACCAACATATAGGCCAAAACTTACCTAAAAACACACATCTAATTTCTGAGTTTGATTTCAAAGTGTGTTTGTGTGTGTATGTGTGTGTGTAATTTTTTCACCATTATTATTCTGCATAGTTGACTAGAGGTAAATCCCATGCTGATTTTTCTTCCTACCTTGATACTTTTAGTTTGGAAATGTCATGTGTATGGACTGTGCTCCTTTCATTTATTTGGGGTTTCACATTCCCCCTCAGTGTAAATTATGAGGGAGTAAAAGAGAAAGTTGTCTCCCCCTGCGCCGGCAAGGTAGACAGAACTGTGACCACCCAAAGAGCAGGCCCAGCGGCCTGCTGAGGGGCAGAGCCACCCCCCACCCCCCCGCGCCTGCCAGGTAGGCGGAACTGTGACCACCGACAGAAAAGGCCCAGTGGCCCGCGGAGGGGCAGAGCTGCCAACCACTCCTGCAAGGTAGGCGGGCCTGCGACCCACTGGCAGAACAGGCGCAGCGGCCTGCTGAGAGGCAGAGCCGCCCCCTCCCCCCGCATCTGCAAGGTAGACGGAACTGTGACCACCAACAGAACAGGCCAGACCTGCAACCGACAAACAGAACAGGCCCAGTGGCCTGAGGAAGGGTAGAGCCCCCCCCACGCCTGCAAGGTAGGCGGACCTGCGACCCACTGGCAGAACAGCCCCAGAGGCCTGCAGAGGGGCAGTGCCGCTGCCTGCGCCTGCAAAGTAGGCAGAACTGCAACCACTGACAGAACAAGCCTAGCGGACCGCAGAGGGACAGAGCTGCCGCCCGCGCCTGCAAGGTAGGCAGACCTGCTACCGACCGGCAGAGCAGGCCCAGCGGCCTGCCGGCGTGGTAGGCACATTGCCCCAATTGGAGGAGGGGCAGAGCCGCTGCCCACGCCTGCGAGGGAGACTTTGCAACTATACAAGACCAATATAAATATATAGGGGGAAAATTCAATAGCACAACAGTTTCACCAAGTAGAAAGGAACGCGAACAGTATGAATAGACAAGGAAAGAAAGGACCACAAGCAATGCAGGTCAACTCAACGTTAGAAGAGGTAATATCAGCAACAGATGGAATGTCAGATAAAGAATTCAGGATATACATGCTTCAGATGATCTGGAGTCTCAAGGAAGACATCAGACAGCAAAATCAGACAATGAAAGATCACTTCAACAATGAATTACATAAACAAATCCAAGAAGCAAAAGATCAACTATACAGGGAGATAGTGGTTATAAAAAACAAACAAACAGAAATCCTAGAAATGCAGGAAGCAATAAACCAACTTAAAAACTCAATTGAGAATACTACCAGCAGAGTAGAACACTTAGAAGATAGAACATCAGACAATGAAGATAAAGTATTTCAACTTGAAAATAACATAGACAGCTCAGCAAGACTGTTAAGAAACCATGAGCAGAACATCCAAGAAATATGGGATAACATCAAGAGACCAAATTTAAGAGTCATTGGGATACAGGAATGGACAGAGTTTCAAACCAAAGGAATGAGCAATCTATTCAATGAAATAATACGAGAAAACTTCCCGGACTTGAAGAATGAGACAGAATCCCAAATCCTAGAAGCCTACAGGACGCCGAATGTGCAAAATCATAAGAGACCCACACCTAGACACATTATAATGAAGATGCCCAACATACAGAATAAGGAGAGAATTTTAAAAGCTACAAGAGAAAGGAAGCAGATTACATTTAGGGGTAAGCCAATCAGGATAACAGCTGATCTTTCAACACAGAATCTGAAAGCTAGAAGATCCTGGAATAACATATTTCAAACACTGAAAGAAAATGGGTTCCAACCAAGAATTGTGTTTCCAGCGAAATTAAGCTTCAGGATGGAAGATGAAATTAAAACCTTCCACAATAAACAAAAGTTAAAAGAATTTGCAGCTAGAAAACCATCTCTTCAAAACATCCTTGGCAAAACATTACAGGAAGAGGAAATGGAAAATAACAATGAAAACCAACATTGGGAGGTAGGACAGTAAAGGGGGGAAAATAATCAAAGAGGAAAACAAGCCATGTTTAGTAACATAAATAAACAAATATGGCTGGAAGACCAACCCATACTTCAATAATAACCCTAAATGTTAATGGCTTAAACTCACCAATTAAGAGACACAGGCTAGTAGAATGGATCACAAAACAAGACCCAACAATATGCTGCCTACAGGAGACGCATTTGATAGGAAAAGATATACATAGGCTGAAGGTGAAAGGTTGGGAAAAATCATATCACTCATATGGACTTCAGAAACGAGCAGGAGTGTCCATACTCATATCAAATAAAATAGATTTCAAGCCAAAATTAATCAAAAGGGATAAAGAGGGACACTACATACTGCTTAAGGGAACCATACACCAACAAGACATAACAATCATAAATATATATGCCCCAAACAATGGTGCAGCTATGTTCATCAAACAAACTCTTCTCAAGTTCAAGAGTCTAATAGACCACCATACAATAATCATGGGAGACTTCAACACACCTCTCTCGCCACTGGACAGATCTTCCAAACAAAAGTTGAATAAGGAAACTATAGAACTCAATAACACAATTAATAACCTAGACTTAATTGACATATATAGACTATACCACCCAACATCAAGCAGTTACACTTTTTTCCTCAGCAGCACATGGATCCTTCTCAAAAATAGATCATATATTATGTCACAGGGCAACTCTTAGACAATATAAAGGAGTAGAGATAATACCATGCATCCTATCTGGTCATAATGGAATGGAACTGAAAATCAATGATATAAGAAGGAAGGAAAAAGCATACATCACTTGGAGAATGAACAATAGGTTACTGAATGAACAATGGGTTTTAGAAGACATCAAGGAGGAAATTAAAAAATTCTTAGAGATTAATGAAAACACAGACACAACATATCGGAATCTATGGGACACATTGAAAGCAGTTCTAAGAGGAAAATTCATTGCTTGGAGTTCATTTCTTAAAAAAAGAAAAAAAACCAACAAATAAATGATCTCATACTTCATCTTAAAATCCTAGAAAAAGAAGAGCAAAACAACAGCAAAAGAAGTAGAAGGCAAGAAATAATTAAAATCAGAGCTGAAATTAATGAATTTGAAACAAAAGAAACAATTGAAAAAATTGACAAAACTAAAAGTTGGTTCTTTGAAAAAATAAACAAAATCGACAGACCCTTAGCCATGCTAGCGAAGAGAAGAAGAGAGAGAACTCAAGTTACTAGCATACGGGATGAAAAAGGCAATATCACAACAGACACTTCAGAAATACAGAAGATAATCAAAAATTATTTTGAATCCTTATACTCCAATAAATTAGAAGATAGTGAAGGCATCGAAAAATTTCTTAAGTCATATGATCCGCCCAGATTGAGTCAGGAGGATATAGACAACCTAAACAGACCAATATCAATTGAGGAAATAGAAGAAACCATAAAAAGACTACCAACTAAGAAAAGCCCAGGACCGGATGGGTATACAGCATAGTTTTACAAAACCTTTAAAGAGGAACTAATACCAATACTTTTCAAGCTACTTCAGGAAATAGAAAAAGAGGGAGAACTTCCAAATTCATTCTACGAGGCCAACATCACCCTGATACCTAAACCAGACAAAGACACTTCAAAGAAAGAAAACTACAGACCAATATCTCTAATGAACCTAGATGCAAAAATCCTCAATAAAATTCTGGCGAATCGGATACAAAAACATATCAAAACAATTGTGCACCATGATCAAGTAGGATTCATCCCTGGGATGCAAGGCTGGTTCAATATACGGAAATCAATAAATGTTATTCACCACATCAATAGACTTAAAAATAAGAACCATATGATCATCTCAATAGATGCGGAAAAAGCATTCGACAAAGTACAGCATCCCTTTATGTTCAAAACTCTAGAAAAACTAGGGATAACAGGAACATTTCTCAATATTGTAAAAGCAATCTATGCTAAGCCTCAGGCTAGCATCATTCTGAATGGAGAAAAATTGAAGGCATTCCCTCTAAAATCTGGAAAAGACAGGGATGCCCTCTCTCACCACTTCTGTTCAACATAGTTCTCGAAACACTGGCCAGAGCAATTAGACAGACGAAAGAAATTAAAGGCATCAAAATAGGAAAAGAAGAATTTAAATTATCACTATTTTCACATGACATGATTCTATACCTAGCAGACCCAAAAGGGTCTACAAAGAAAGTATTAGAGCAAATAAATGAATTCAGCAAAGTGGCAGGATATAAAATCAACATGCAGAAATCAAAGGCATTCCTGTATATCAGCGACAAATCCTCTGAAATGGAAATGAGGACAACCACTCCATTCACAATATCTTCAAAAAAAAAATAAAATACTTGGGAATCAACCTAACAAAAGAGGTGAAAGACTTATACAATGAAAACTACAGAACCCTAAAGAGAGAAATAGAAGAAGATCTTAGAAGATGGAAAAATATACCCTGTTCATGGATAGGCAGAACTAACATCATCAAAATGGCGATATTACCAAAAGTTCTCTATAGGTTTAATGCAATGCCAATCAAAATCCCAACGGCATTTCTTGTAGAAATAGAGAAAGCAATCATGAATTTCATATGGAAAAATAAACAACCCAGAATAGCAAAAACAATGCTAAGCAGGAAGTGTGAATCAGGCGGTATAGCGATACCAGACTTCAAACTATACTACAGAGCAATAGTAACAAAAACAGCATGGTACTGGTACCAAAACAGGCGGGGGGACCAATGGTACAGAATAGAGGACACAGAAACCAATCCACAAAACTACAACTATCTTATATTTGATAAAGGGGCTAAAAGCATGCAATGGAGGAAGGATAGCATCTTCAACAAATGGTGCTGGGAAAACTGGAAATCCATATGCAACAAAATGAAACTGAATCCCTTTCTCTCGCCATGCACAAAAGTTAATTCAAAATGGATCAAGGAGCTTGATATCAAATCAGAGACACGCCATCTGATAGAAGAAAAATTTGGCTACGATCTACATATTGTGGGGTCGGGCTCCAAATTCCTCAATAGGACACCCATAGCACAAAAGTTAATAACTAGAATCAACAAATGGGACTTACTCAAACTAAAAAGTTTTTTCTCAGCAAAAGAAACAATAAGAGAGGTAAATAGAGAGCCTACATCCTGGGAACAAATCTTTACTCCTCACACTTCAGATAAAGCCCTAATATCCAGAGTATACAAAGAACTCAAAAAATTAGACAATAAGAGAACAAACAACCCAATCAACAAATGGGCCAAGGACCTGAACAGACACTTCTCAGAGGATGACATACAATCAATCAACAAATACATGAAAAAATGCTCACCATCTCTAGCAGTCAGAGAAATGCAAATCAAAACCACCCTAAGATACCATCTCACTCCAGTTAGATTGGCAGCCATTATGAAGTCAAACAACAACAAGTGCTGGCGAGGATGTGGGGAAAAGGGTACACTTGTACATTGCTGGTGGGACTGCAAATTGGTGCAGCCAATTTGGAAAGCAGTATGGAGATTTCTTGGAAAGCTGGGAATGGAGCCACCATTTGACCCAGCTATTCCCCTTCTCGGTCTATTCCCTAAAGACCTAAATAGAGCATGCTACAGGGACACTGCTACATAGATGTTCATAGCAGCACAATTCACAATAGCAAGACTGTGGAACCAACCTAGATGCCCTTCAATAGATGAATGGATAAAAAAAATGTGGCATTTATACACAATGGAGTATTACTCTGCATTAAAAAATGACAAAATCATAGAATTTACAGGGAAATGGATGGCATTAGAGCAGATTATGCTAAGTGAAGCTAGCCAATCCCTAAAAAACAAATGCCAAATGTCTTATTTGATATAAGGAGAGTAACTAAGAACAGAGTAGGGTCGAAGAGCATGAGAAGAAGATGAACATTAAACAGGGATGAGAGGTGGGAGGGAAAGGGAGAGAGAAGGGAAATTGCATGGAAATGGAAGGAGACCCTCAGAGTTATACAAAAGTACATACAAGAGGAAGTGACGGGAAAGGGAAAAATAATACAAGGGGGACAAATGAATGTCAGTAGAGCGGGCAGAGAGAGAAGAGTGGAGGGGATGGGAGGGGAGGGGGGATAGTAGAGGATAGGAAAGGCAGCAGAACACAACAGACACTAGTATGGCAATATGTAAATCAATGGATGTGTAACTGATGTGATTCTGCAATCTGTATATGGGGTAAAAATGGGATCTCATAACCCACTTGAATCAAAGTGTGAAATATGATATATCAAGAACTATGTAATGTTTTGAACAGCCAACAATAAAAAATTTTAAAAAAAGAGAAAGTTGTATATTTTATGGCTGTGTAAGATTCAGTACTCACCATCACATATATCCTTTGTTTGATATCCATCTGCTTGTCAATCACTCTTGGAAAATATTAAGACAGTAGATTGTGACACATTAACAAATGTTAGTTTAAAAAATGATTGAAATGAAGTATGCAAAAGAACTCACTAGAGACATTTAATGAATTCTCTTTAAAATCATGTGTTGAAAACCTCCTTAACTCTTGTTGGTATAAGAGGAGGGCTCAATACCCAACACTCTTTTTACCTGTCCTGGTTTAGAACAACACAACAGATATAGTTGTCAGATAAATATGTTATCTGTACAATTCTTACAGGGTATAGACTTGATCTGACCAAAGTGACTTTTATTGGTGCATAGGAAATTTTCAGAATGATATATTTCATTGTGGCATATTGTTGCACATTTATAACACAATCTAATCAGTTTATTTGTCCTATACCAACATTTACCCTCCTCTCTTCCCTAATGAATATCCTCTTCCTCTACTCTGTCGGTCTCTATTCTGCTTTCATGACGTCCTTTTTCTTTTTATATTACTAGCTTTTGCATATGATAGAAAACATGTATTTCTCTTCCTGAATCTTTTTTACCTCACTTAATATAATGTTAATATGATGTTCTCTGGTTCTATCAATTAAATCCATTGACATATATAACAAATTCTCTTTTTGATTTGCATAGGCTGATTCCATAATTTGGCTACTGAGAATTGTGCTGCTATAATCATAGGAATCCATGTATGTCTAAAGTATGCTGATTTTAATTATTTTAAACAAATACAAAAGAGTGGTAGTCTGGATCTTATGGTAGTTTCATTTTTAGTTTTTTGAGAAAACTTCTTAATGACTTTCATAAAGGCTGTAATAATTTTTATTCATGCCAATATAGTATACATTTTCTTTTTCCCCTCACTTGCAGTTAATTGTATTTTTGATGATTTTCATTATGATTGAAGTGAAAAGAAACTTTGGTGTAGTTTTGAGTTTGCTTTCCCTGATGGCTAAAAGTATTAAACATATTTTTCATGTAATTTTTGGACATTAGTACTTGTTATTTATAGAAGTGTCTATTCAGCTCATTTTCCCATTTTTTAGATGGGCTATTTTTTGATGTTGAGGGTTTTCTTAGTTCATTGTTTATTCTGGATGCTAACTCTCATCCAGAAGTAAGGTACAAAAGATTTTCTTCCATTCTCAGTCTCTCTCTCTTCACATTATTAATTGTTTGTTTTAAAGAAGATTTTAAATGTGATGTAATACTGTTAGTAGAGTCTTTCTGTTTTATCCTAAGCTATTGTACTGCTTTACTATTCAGGAAGTTGTTGCTTGTGCCTATGGGATAAAGTGTTTTCCTTATATGTTTTCTTCTAAAACATTGAAACATTTCTGGTCTGATGTCTATATTTCTCAAACATTTTAAGTTGACTTTTTTATAGGCTAAGAAATAGGTTCTAATTTGTTTCTTCTATCTGTAGATGTTCAGTTTTCCAAGCATAATTTGTAAAATAATGTCTCTTCTCCACTGTATATTTAGGCAACTTTGTCCAGCATCACATGACTATACTTGTGTGTGTTTATTTATGTATCTTCTATTCTGTTATATCTGTTGACCTGTTTTTATATCAGTACCGTGATCTTTTTGAAACTAGAATTCTAGAAAAGTGTTTGATGTTCAGTATTATGATGTGTCTAGTTTTGCTCATTTTGCTGATGATTGCATTGGCTTTCCTGTGTTTTTTGTTCCTCCATATGCATTTTTGTACTGTTTTCTGAAGAATGTTATGGGTGTTTTGATGTGAAACATGGAATCTGTGGATCTCTTTTGGTTATATGGCCATTTTATATAATATTAAATCAGCCTATGCATAAATACAGGAATATTTTGCATTTTATAGTGACTTCCTCTATTTTATTTTTCATATCTTTAGTTAGATTTATTCTTCCATATTTTATTTATTTGTGAATTTGTGAAGATTTTTTTCCAGTTTCTTTCTCATCAGAATCATTACTAGTGTATTGAAAAATTATTTATGTACATTTCTTTCATGTCCTGCTACTTTGCTTAAATGTTTTTATCAGGTTTAGAAGTCTGCTGTGGATCACTTAGGATCTTTTAAGTATAGTATAATTTCATATATAAACAGGGATAGTTAAACTCCTTCCTCTTTTATCAATTTTATTTATTAATCTTGCCTAATTGGTCTGGGTAAAATTTCAAGTGCTGTATTGAATAAGAGTGGTAAGAGTAGACATCTGCTTCTTGTTCCTGATTTTCTTTTTTTTTTTTTTTTCATTTTTACCTTTATAATGTGTAGACAAGCTCTTTCTAGTCCTAGTTTTTTCAGGGTTTCTTCTATTAAGGAGTGTTGAATGTTGTCAAAGTTTTTTTCTGCATCTAATGAAACTAAAATGTGACTTTTGACCTTGATTCTATTTATGTGGTACATTATGTTTAAAGATTTTTCAAAGGTTGAACCTTTCTTGCATCATTGGAATTAAACCAGATTCATCATGTTGTATAGTCTTTATAATGTATCATTGAATTCAATTCTACTTGTATTTAATTAAGAACTTTTGCATCTATGCTTATCAGAATATTTGTCTCTAGTTCCCCACTCCCCCTTTGAAGTGTCCTTATCTTGCTTTTGGAAACAGGGTGATACCAGTTTCATAGAATGAGCTTGGGAATATCTCTTCCCTTTTTCCTTCATAGAATAATTTGAGGATTTTGTTGATAGCTCTTCAAACATCTGACCGAAATCAGCTATGTTTCTGATCCTGGTTTTTCTTTGCTGGGAGACTTTTCTTACTGTATAAATCTCATTACATGCTATTGATCTGTTTAGATTTACTGTATGTGTTGCTTCCATTTTGACAGATTGCATGTGTCTAGGAATTTATCCATTTATTCTAGGCTTTCAAATTTGTTAGAGTATAGGTTTTTCAAATAATCATTTATGGTCCTCTGGATTTCAGTGATATTTGCAGTAATATTCTTTTTCATTTCTAATTTTATTATTTTGATTGTCCTATACTTCAGCTTTATTTAACTAAGAGTTTACCATATGTTTGGTTTTTTAAAGAGCCAACTATTTGTTTTTGTGTTCCTTTGTATTTTTCTTTTAGTTTCTATTTAATTAATTTCAGTCATATTTCCAGCCTATTTTCTTATTTTTTATGTTTTTAAAATTTCGTGTGTACTTGTAGATGGACAGCATGCCTTCATTTTATGCTTATGTTTTTATGCAACATTAAGAATTGAACCCAGTGCCTTACACATGCTAGACAAGTGCTTGCCACTGAGCTCCAGCCTAACCTTATACTCGATTTTTGAGACAGTGTCTTCCTTAGGGACTCATTAAGTTGTTGAGGCTTACTTTGAATTTGCAATCCTCCTGCCTCAGCCTTCTGAGCCACTGGGATTATAGGCATGTACCACCAAGCCCCACCTCCTCCCTAATTTTTTAATGATCCACTCATCATTCAAATGTGTCTTTTTCAATCTTTATATATGTGTATATTTTCTGTCATTTTTCTTGCTGTTGATTTCTAATTTAACTCCATTATGATTCAAAAAAATATAAGGGGTTGCTTTACCTTTTTTGTATGTTTGATGACACTTGTTTCATGCCCTAATATACCATCAATTTTGGAGAAATATCCGTGACAGCCAATATAAAAAATCTGTTGACCTATTGTTTTATAAAATATTCTGTAGGTATCTGTTAAACCAATTTAGTCTATAGTCTAACTTAAATCATATGTGTCTTAGTTGATGTTCTGTGTGGATGAAATATAAATGAGAGAGAAGTATAATAGTCCTGCACTATTATTGTTTTATGACTTACTAGCCCTTTTATGGACATTTAATATTGATTAATATGTGATTCATGAAGTTGAGTGCACCCACACTCATAGGACAAATATTTACAATCATTATATCATCATGTTGGATTGCCCCCTTTAGCAGTCAATATGCAATGGTGTTCATTATCACCTCTGATTATATTTGACTATAAATATGCTTTGAGTGATTTGAGCATAGCTAATCTTTAGATTTCACATTAAATTTGCATGAAATATAACTTTCTATTTTTTTAATTGCAGTCGCAGAATATCTTTGCCTGTGAGGAGTGTTTCTTGGTGACAAAGTAAAGTTAAATATCTTTATATAATATTCTACTTCACATATTTTAATCAGAGAATTAAGATCATTTACATTCAGTATTAGAGTTAAGTTCTATCATTTTTGTTTAAATATAATGTATGAATTGTTCCCAATTGTCATTCACTTATTTATTTTATTGCGATTTGTTCTTTTCCAAGCTTTCTTCATTATTTTTATCTTCCTTTTTTGTTTGTAGGAGTCTTTTAATTATCTTTTACAATGCTGGCTTAGGATTCATTAATTTTTTTAGCTTATGCTAATTTTGCAGGTTTCTATTTCTTTGTTTTTCTTTCTTTTTCTTTTCTTTTTTTTTTTTTTTTTTTTTTTTGATTCTGAAGGTTTGCTTTGCTGGTACAGTGAAATATGCTGGCTCTTGTTTTCTTTCAGGGCTTGAAATAGAACACCCCATGTTCTCCTGGCTTTAGTCTCTGCCAAGAAATCTGTTGTTTTGCTGATCAATTTTTCTTTAAGAGTGAGTAAGCAACTCACACTTGCACATTTCAAAATTATATTTTTACTGAATTTTTCACATTTTAAACTTATGTCTTGGAGAGGTTGTTTTCTGGTCTTAGCTATTTGCAATTATGAATGTATCAAGTACATGTATGTCCTTCTCATTCCAAAGATTAGGAAAGTTTTCTTCTACTATTTCACTAAATAAGATTTCTATGACATCTGTTTGTATCTCCTCTCTGTCCTCAAGATATATGATCCTCAAGTTTGTCTTTTAATGTTGTCACAAAGCTCTGTTATATTGTTTACATAATTACTTTTTATTTTTTATTGAATATTTTAATCTCCCCCACTTTTTTTCAGGCTTATATTCTCTTTTTTTGGTATAATCTGTTGATAAGATTATCCACAGAGTATTTTAAAGTTTGATTTAGTTTGCCTTTTCTAAGTTTTCTACCTATTTCTACTTTAGAATTTTTATAACTTTACTGGAATCTTCTTTCACGTGTTATATTCTCTCAATTAGTTCATTTATTACATCTTCTTTAAATTCGTTGATCATTTTAATGATTGCATTTTTAATTATTTGTCAAGCATTTCCTCCACTTCAATATCTATTGGTTTTATGATTGGAGTTTCATAAATTTGAGGACATGTTTTGTTAACTTGTTTTGTCATGTTTCCTGTATTTCTATGTTGAGACTTTCATACCTGCTGGGATGGATATATCTTATACTGTTTTATGAGGAGCTTTTCTGAGTTTATTTCTTCTGTTACCTAGACTTGGTGTAATTTTTATGTGAAAGCATCCATTTACTGTGATCACCGTGCTATTATCAACCCCTATCATCATTTTGATGGGAAATAACAATAACCAGTAACTTTGGCTACTTTAGACTGTATTATGTACTGATACAGCATAAAATATATTGAAAATATTATCCACAAATCCAGATGTCTAAAATCAAAAGAACAAGGATATAGAATAGGCTAAAAACTTAGGTTTTAAACAGTGAAATATTATTATTAAACTATAAAAGGCATGAAAAGAAACAGGAAAAAAGGGAGTCAGAAAGAGAATCAGAGAATATGAGAAGAGAGAAAAAATAAAATAAAAAAATAAGAATCAAGATAGAATCAATTAATCAAAAAACACATTTAATATCTATAAAAATTAAAATGTGTAATAACAGATAATGGAAGGAAACTATCAAAACAAAAGAGAAGACAGTATCAATAAAATTTTAAAAAATAACATAATGGTTTTTAGAATTATTCCTTGCTGAGGCATTTGAGATGGACAAATTTCTTACAAGGCATCCCAAGTTTAGATTCTTTCAGGTTTGCAGAAGCATAACAAATGCCCATGACTTCTTATGTTGACTTATGAACTTCTCTAGACATGAATGTGTTGACCACACCAGCCATTTCCATGCTGAGTTTGGGAAGCTATTTATTTAATTCCTGTCTAGCTCAGCTTTCTGTTTCAAAAATGGCACTGAACTCTACCCCTGGTCCTCATTCAGACATAGCTATTTAAACACACTTTTGGTTTAAATCTAATGCAGCTCCTTCTGTTTCTTGACATATCTGTGCACCTAATAGCTCTCTGGAGTCTCAGAAGAAATGGCACCTTATTATGACCCTGTGGCTAGCTTTTTCCCTGGTTTGGGCTGCAACCTTTTGTAAGTGCATGTATAAATGGTGTGTATACCCAAGGCTACCAAGGAGATCCCACCCCTAACTTTCTGATGAGGCTGATGTGGCTCTGAATGTTCTGTGATAAATCTAGGTGTTTGACATTGCTCAGAAATATTAAAACCTATTGGGCTGTAGTGGGTGTGTGCTTGTCTGTGAGATGTTTCAGTGTGTGGCACCTTGGAACAGAGGTGGCATTGTTTACACCAGACGTGGCTCAGCCCACAAGAGAGGCACATGCCACACCTCTAGGAAATGTCATACATTTTTCCCTATTCTTCTCTGCTCCCATTACCAGTGGTGAGGGTGGTTGCTTGCCAACTGCTAGCTTGTAATGAATTCACTGCACAAGTGACTCAAATGGCCTTTTTCAAAGGCATTTCCTATGATAATATATGCTATTATTTCTAGGTGTTAACAAAATTTAGGGATTTAATCTTTTCTATTGCAGCACTTTTAGGCATGGTCTTTAAAAATAAATGTCTGACACAGTTCCCCACCAACAAATTTTAAAAAGGGAGCATTTCTGACAAACTAAGTTGCTTTAGAACTCTTTTTCCAGGTGAACTCATTCTGATTTTCTTTCCTGTCACTTACTTGTTTCTGAAGTAAGCTTGTCAGCTTTGCATTCCTTATATTGTCCCTTTATTACTTCTCCCTCCCCCCAGCTCCCCAGACCTATCTTAATGCTGCATGTGCAGTATGAGTTCTAAGAATTTTTTTCTGCTTTCTGTTCTAGTAACCAGAATTTCCTACTGTCTCTAAGTTCTGACAGTCTAATACTGTTTCTAAGTGCATTGCCTCTTTTACCTCATCAATAAGCTGTTCTCTTGTTGATTTGATTCCAAACTGCAGAGGATCTGAGATCTGCAGCCTACCTGTAAAATACAATCTCATTCTTGCCAGGGGTAGCCATACTTATATCAACCAGAGTAGTAGACTTTAACTGAATTTGGAGATATAGTAATTTTCTTTGCTCTCAGGAGCACATAGAAGACTCTGACACTATAATATTCTCTGGTGTGTAGGGTGATGGCATCCTCCCTATTGATCTCTCAGCACCTGCAGGCCATAGGATAAAAGAGTACCAAATCCACTTTTAACACTGGACTGAATTCTACTTGAATTTACTAGAACTACATTGTATAGAATATTTCTCTGAATTTAATTATAGATCATATTCCCCAGAGAAAGTGTACACATCAATAAACTAGCCCAGTAACAGTGAAAAGATAAGCATGTGTTCTTTCTATGGGATTTGGTACAACCGAGAGAGATATTATAAGAAAAATCTCAATTATGCTTACTTATTTACTTGACCAAATAAGTCTGTTATATAAATATATAAGTGAGTGGTGAGGAGTGGAGGAAGCTGAGAAATAATTGATGTATTAAAACAGTCTTTTCTTGTGCAAACAGGAAAAATTGGGAAACATGCTTCCACAAAATAACCCTATTTGCCAAGAGATATTGTTATGAGGAAGAGTGAATTCTATATTTATTTATTTTTCAATGGTGTGGGTAAAACCCCATAAAAGAGCCATTTTTTTTCAATTGTGTGTGATTGTGTATATGCATGCTGTGTTTGTCTATATAATAACTGAGAAGAGAAAAAAACATAGAATAGAGCCCTTTTGTACCATTATTTTTCTACTTATGCTATTATGTCCCTTAAGTTTTATAAAATTATTAAGAATGTTGCTGATTCAAAATGTAGGGCTCCATTTTATTCAACTCCAGAGAAAGTCTTCTGAGAATTTCCTCTGTATAGGTCAGATATCATAGTTTGCAATAGTATCAAAGCACTGAAAGAACCCCCCAAATTGTGGTAAGTTGTGATTTTTCAAGACCAGCTCATTTCATCTAGGTGTTCTATACCTATCTTTCAATGAAAGTGGTTCTCACTTTTCCAAGAGCATTTCAAAATCACATTCCCTCCCAATCTTGAGCTTCCCTGAACACACACACACACACACACACACACACACACATATACACTCATTCCACTACTGTAAAAATGTCTGTGTATTCCATTCTTTATGCATAGCAATTAATTTCCTATCTTAAATGAAAATTTGATTGTTGTATCTCTCTTTACCATATTTTCTGAATGTACTGTAGTATGCGTCCATTTTTTTCCTTTGTAATATGGATCCAGGAAGGAAATTGATACTTTCTCCTGGCCCGAGGAATACTTAGAAATCAGGAATCTATTACTGCACTATTTTAAAGGCTTTTCATTTTCTGAGACATACTGATTGAGTATACAATCTTCTATTTTATCATTTGTTATTGTTGCTCCTGCGTTAAAGGCTTTGTCTTCAGCATATCAGTGTCCAGACATGGAGCCTTTGTAACGATATTAGATCATGAGTTGATTAATGAACTGATGGATTCATAATTTGATTACATTATTGAGATTGAATAATGGTGCAGTCTAGATGGAAGAAGTACATCATTGGATGTGAGTACTTGAAAAGTATATCTTGTCCATGCTTCCTCCTCTCCCTGCTTCCTGGGAACCCAGGGTGAAGAGCTTTCTTCTGTCACATACTTCTGCTATGATGTTTTTGCCTTGCCAAAGACCCAACACAATGGAATCAACCAATCATAAACTTAAACCTCTGAAATTATGAGCCAAAACAAATATTTCTTCCTTTGTTTTACTCAAGTATTTTGTCACAGTGATGAAGGGCTAACAAATCATCTCTTACTCTTCATGGCCACCTCCATTGATGAGCTAATGTTTACAAAGTCTGATTAATAGGTTTTATCTCTAGTCAAATAATGCTGTATTCCAAAACAATAACATGCCTGACATGCAATACTGAAATCTCAGTTCAATGCATTCTCTAATGTGTGGGAAACTTCCTTCCCATCCACTTCATAATGTACTCTCAATTTTTGCATTCTTGCTATACTTCACAAATCATAATTTCTAATATACAATATTATAGGAGAGATTGTGGTGCTTTGCCCAGATCTTTTCTCAATAAGATGGTATTAATTCCATCTTCTTCTGTGTCTGTTTCCTATTGACAAATTACAGCTGCATTACTCTCCAGAAATTGTCCTTGGGCCAAAGGAACCAGCACTATCAAAGTGCATGATTTATCTTTTGCTACATAACAAGTTAACTTTGAAGTTTATTGGTATAAAACAATGCACATTTATCTTTTCTATGATCCATGAAACTAGGCAAGGCTTAGTTGATTCCTTTGCTTCAGGATTTTTCATAAGGCATCTATCAAAATTTTGTTCAGAACTATGATCTTATCAGATATCCCAACCAGGGAAAGATTTGCTTTTCAAAATCACTTACGCTAGTTTTTTTTTTTTTTTTTTTCATTTAACATTCAAGATATTTCTGAAATCCACCTAACACTGGTCCTTCTCCTTCTCAGTATATGTCAGTATATGTCTCCAATTTCACTAAAAACACATCATCAGATATGATCATCCTCAACCTCTTCCTTGAAAATTGCTAAATCTCCATGGATCAATGACCAATTTTAGCCCTCATTCATTTAACATCTCAGAAGATGACTTTAATATCCTCTTTATAAGTTCATCCTTTCATCTATATCTTTGACCATAATTATCCCATATACTTAGACCTCATTCAAACAAATAACTTTTCCTCACACATTAAACCTATTCCCCCTAGTACTGTTTCAGTTATGAATTTATTTAATTGTGTACCATCTCATAATCCCTAAATATTAGTTTTCCATTACTATAATGAATACCTGTCAAAATAAACTCATAAATAAATATTTGGGGGATTCATACTTTTGGAAATTTTAGTTCTTCATAAATTAACTGCTTTACATTTGGGCACACCCACACCCCAACCCCACCCCACGCTCACCTCTGCCCTATCCAAAGTTTCTCCATGCTATGGATTAGCATCTGATTATCAGAAAACATTCAGCCTTTGGTTTGGGGGGGGTTGGCTTATTTCACTTAGCATATTATTCTCCATTTCCATCCATTTACCTGCAAATGCCATAATATAATTCTTCTTTAAGACTGAGTAATATTCCTTTGGGTATATATACCACAGTGTGTTTTTTTTATCTATTCATCTGTTGAAGGGCATCTAGTTTGCTTTTATAGCTTAGATATTGTGAATTGAGCTGCTGTATATATTGATGTGGCTGTGTCACCAGACTATTCTGATTTTAAGTCCTATGGGTATAAATCAAGGTGTTGGAAATCCATATATAGCAAAATAAAATTAACCTCTATCTTTCACCCTGCACAAAACTCAACACAAAGTTAATCAAAGACTTAAGCACTAGAACAAAGACTCTGTGACTAATAGAACAAAAAGTAGGCTCAAATGTTCATTATGTCAACTTTGGATAGAACTTCCTTAACAGGACTCCTAAAGCACAAAAAGTAAATTCAAGAATCAATAAATGGAGGGCTGGGGCTATAGTTCAGTTGGTAGAGTGCTTGCCGTGCATGCACAAGGCCCTGGGTTCAATCCCCAGCACCACACACAAAAAAGAATCAATAAACCTAAAAGCTTCTTCTCAGCAAAGGAAACAATAACATGAAGAGAGAATCTACACAATGGGGAAAAAATATTTACCACATGTACCTCCGATAGAGCACTAATGTCCAGGATATGTAAAGAATTATAAAACACTTAACAGCCAATAAATAAATAAAAATAAATAAATAACCCAATCAAAAATTAGGTTAAAGAACTAAACAGACACTTCACAGAAGAAGAAATACAACTGATCAACAAATATATGAAAAAATTTTCAACATCTCTAGCAATTAGAGAAATGCAAATCAAAACTAAGATTTCATCTCACTCCAGTCAAAATTGCAATTATCAAAAATACAAGCAATAATAATTGTTGGTGAGGATGTAGAAGAAAAGGTACACTTATACATTTCTGGTAGGTCACTGATCTTATTGACATTCAGAAACCAGCTGTGGGAATGACTCATTACCTTCCAAGAATTTCAACCATGAAAAAACATTAGCTCATGCCTAATTGACATAAGAAGATGGGGGCTGGAGCTGTGACTGAGCAGAAAGCTTGCCTCCTATGGGTTAGGCACTGGGTTCTATCCTCAGCGCCACATAAAAATAAATAAATAAGTAAGTAAGTAAGTAAATAAAAAAATAAATAAATTGTGCCCCTCTACAACTAAAAATTATTTAAAAAAAGAAAGAAATGAGAAGATGGCATCAAATTCAATAACATCTACCATCTCACAGAATTAAAAATTCTTTTCATACTCCAGAATATTATACAAATATTTTTGTGTGCTATTCAGTAGAAATAGCATGATATACATATACATAGATCATGTTGTTCAATACATTTCAGTGCTGGAAGAGACACATATTCAAATACAATAATATGCCACCCATTGACAGGAATTCTTTTTAGGCAATTCCAACATTGTATAAAACCTACAGTGTGTGCTACACAAATCTCTGTGGAATGATTGACTGAACACCTAAGCTATATTATAGACACTGTTTATCCTGGACTACAAATCTGTACAGCATGTTACTGTACTGAATACTGTAGGCAATAGTAATATAATGATAAATATTTTGGTATGTAAGCATAACTAACATTGTAAAGATACAATAAAAATATCATAATATAGTATAAAAATAAAGAAGTGGTACACCTACATAGAGTACTTGCCATATAAATGAAGTTTGCAAAATCAGATGTTGTTGTTAGTGAACAGTAAGTATAAAAATCCTATCACATTACTATATACTACTGGACACTTTAAAAACACTATACACTTAGAATATAATAAATTTTAAAAATATTTTAATAATAAATTAACATTAGCTTGCCGTAACTTTTTACTTAATAAGTTTTTTTTTTAACTTTTTGCCTGTTTTGTAACATCAATATCAATGCCATCTACCTTTGTATCTTGTCCAACTGGAAGGTCTTAAAAGGCAATTAGTCATAAAAATCTATCATACATTATGATAATATTGTATTCTTTTGGATATGTCATAAAAGATCTTTCTAAGGCTGTTTTAGAGTAAGCATTTTAATAAGTTAAAAATTACTCTAAATTAGTGATATAAGTATGGTATAGTAAGTACACACACCAGTAATATGATTTTTGTTTTAATTATAAAATATTATGTGTTGACATAATTGTAAGTGCTGTATCTTTATATGACAAAGGGTATAGTAGTTTTATTTACAGCAGCATCACCACAAACATATGCATAACATGTTGTACTATGATGTTACTAATGTTACAGTGTCATCAGGTAATAGGAAATTTTCAGCTCCATATAATCTTAAAGAAGTACCAAAGTATATGCAATTAAATGTTGATCTAAATTATATGGCACATGACTATATTTAACACTTATTTTTAGATAGAAAAACTGAGACTTAGGAAGGCTGAATAGTTTTCTGAAAGTCAAACGTTTTTCTTAAACCTAGAACCAAAATGCATGATTCTGGACTTCCTGGCAGCAGCTCTTTCAATACAATATAATTTCTACAATATGTTAAAATTACTTTAATTTAGGATTTTCACCTATAAAAAGTGAAAAAATTTTGGTATCATATTTTATTCTCAGGTTATAAATATTCTCTGCCAATTATTATAAATATATTTTGTAGCAAATAATTTTCCTGGGCAAATCAACAAGACAAGAAAATGTACATGGAAAATATTTTGCTATTTTAAGATTCTATGGAAATAATAATAATAAACCATTTATTTAGCATTCTTAAACTCCAGTGACTATGTAATTTATTTTGTATAAATTACTTTGAAATTTCAATGAAGCTGATACATTTATTCCAACATAATAGAGAAACAACCTAGGATTTATAGATAAAAAAATCTACTCATGATCCTATAAAAAAGTAGAATATTCAAATACCTATTACCCACATAGTAATCTTAGATGGATAAATAAGTGTGTGATGAGATGAAAGGATACATAATTTGAAAGTGTGTCTTAAATTTCTATAGTTAATAAATATTAATAAATTTTAGATGATTGCTTATGGGATAGATGTTAGTGAAATTTATCCCTGCTCTGAACAGGGACTACAAGTAGGTGAAATAATATTTATATATACTGTACTTTGGGGCTCTGTATATTTAATTGCTAAGTAATCTCTCCTTCATTCTGTCTCATTCCTAATGTCTATACTCAGATTTTATATTAAAAATGTGTTGAACAACATATAAGGTGGAGAAACTTAACAAAAAGAAAAGATCTAGAACTAGATCCTGGAGAAACCCTGGCCTGACAAGCATTTTCCTTTTGTCACAGTGGGAAGCCACCTGTGAATTACTTGAGGGTCTTCTCTAAGTATGCCAGCCAGGGAAATTATAGGTTTAACCTTGAGAACTATCCACAGCTCTCCCACACAATAGATTGCCCAAGGTACAAATTATCTCCCCTCTACTAGGAAGATCCCTCATAGTAGCTCTAGATATGGAAGTAACCCTTTGGTAACTGGACAGCCCACCTATAACCTTTTTTGGTGAAGAAGATTCTATGGAAGGCCTTTGATGTTCCCCAATATAGATAAAACAAGCACAGGCTCCATTTCACTCTTTCTTTAACATTTATTTATTTATTTATTTATTTATTTATTTATTTATTTATTTATTTTTATGTGGTGCTGGGGCTAGAACCCAGCGCCTTGCACACTACCACTGATCCACAATCCCAGCCCCATCCATTTAGCCTTTTTAGTATTGAAGCCCGATCTGTATGATTGGCTAGCCCATCCTGTCCCTGCTTTCTCAAAATATTTTCTGTGTTCTGGGTTTTTTTTTTTCCTTTGTCTTTTTTTTTTTTAGCTTTTTCTCATAGCCAACCCATTGCACCAAGGGAACCCCATTCCACTACCTGCATGGGTCATGGACTGGATATGACTATACCCTGCGGAGTTTCTTTGGCCCAAGAGAAGAGCCTAGTTGGTCTGGAGAGCACAAAAGAGCTCAGGGAAATAGGTATTTTCCAACTAGTAGAGAAATATTTTAAATTATTTTAGCAATTTTTATAACTACACCCATGAGTGCTGCCTGAATACCATCTCTGTCTTTTGTGAAAGTGAGTGCCTTTTATTCCATGATGAGAATTCAGGCTTATCATGTAAAATAGTCTAGTTTAGAAGTTGAGGGGAAAAATAGACTCAGCTTTTACTAGCAATGGTTTTGGATAAGAATGATACATCAGGAAAAAATACAAAAGATGAGATGTGATAAAATAGTCCCAGAAAGGGAAGATGTAAAGAGCAGAGACAAATATTACATATCAGTTACAATATTACCATAAGCATGTCTTTCTCACCTTTTCCTTCTTTTCAGAAGAAGCTCAATAAAACCTAAAATTTAATAGAACCTAAAGTTTAAAAATTAAGAAAGGCAAAGAGAAATATATTGTGGTTTAAGCATAACATTCCTAGAAAACACATTCTTTATCAATCATTAGGCCCATCTTGGTTTTATAGGAAAGCAGTTTCTTCTCTGATAATCTTCATAAGCTTTGCTGAATATCATATGGCATTGTTATTAGCAGCTCTTTTCAGAAAGTGATAGAATATTTTAAAATGTTTTTTTCATGTTTAACTGGAAAATAATTCAGAAGTTATTTAGTTGAATACCCACCTATTATAGATGAGTAAGCTGCTGGAAAGAAAGGAAGTATCCAAGTCATACAACTAATAATTGACAGAACCTAGGCTGGAACCAAGATGTTTTTAATCCTAATCTATCATGCTTACCTCATCATGCTTTTTCTTAATCAGATATTCTAAGCTGTCAGTTGTCATTTGCTAAATTATTTCCAAACTCAAGGTTCTCTGTGACACTGAATCATTGTACCCTGTTAGTGCAGTAGCCCAACTCCATGAATTTTCAAAGCCTTTTTGGTGGATGTGCCCTGGTTCTAAGACAATGTATAAGATGACCTCCAATATAATAAACCAACTCCATGGTTCCCCTGGCAAGCTCTTGAATGACTGGTCCTCATTCTCAATTATTAAGGCAACATGCAATTTTAGTCTGGCAAATGGGCATTTTAAGTTTAAATGTGATTGATGGTTTTCATTGCTTATGTAAATACAGCTTTATCTCAGGTAGTGAAGTGTGAAGTAAAAGGCTCTAAAGAAATAGAAGCTTGTCAGGTAAGGAAAAAAACAAGTGCCACAATTTATAGTACTGCTAATGGATGCCCATTAATACTTCTATATCCAGAAAATCTGTAGCATAGAGATACATAATATTTTCTGTGTTACTTGTCCCAATTTTACTAACCTTAGATTTATGATTTCTATGAAAATTTACTGCACTACTGTTTAGAACCATACACAGAACATTGTAAGTCCTTCATTTTCCTGTTCATTATTTGATAGTATGACATTAGGATCATGGTTACAACAATTACCTACATTAAGCCCTCATCCAAAAACTAAGCAGGCTAACATGCTTACACTCAAGTTAACCACTTCCTCTTTCGTAATATATATAGCGATAACAGCAAAGATTTGCATATTTGTAGTGTGTTAAAATTATACAAATTGTGTCTCATGTGTATATACCCAACATTGTATATTTTAAAATAATAATATATTGTACTTGAATTCACATATCTCACAATTCATCCTTATAAATATATAGCATGGTTTCAAAATAAATATAAGGATGAATACAGTGGATGTTATTATATTCAGTCCAATTCAGTGGATGCTAGTATATTCAAACAATTGTGCAACCATCACCCCTATTTAATTTCTGAACATTTTAACCACCCAAAAGAAATTCATCACTATTCATACCCGATCAACTCCTCCAACCAACCCAAGAAATCAGTAATCTATTCTTCAATAAGAAGAATTACCCATTCCAGATATTTCGTATAAATGGAGTCATACCATATGTGGTGTTAGTGTATGGCTTCTTTTGCTGAGCATGGGTTCAAAGTTAATTCATGTTGTAGTATGCATCATTTTATTTCTTTTAATACCAATTAATATTATAGCTCATGTATATAATCACATTTGCTTTATAAATTCATTTGTTCATACACATTGTGATTGGGTCCACTTTGATCTATTATGAATAAGAGCTCTGCTATGGACACTCAAATGTAAGATTTTTGTGGATATGTTTTCATTTCGAGGAGACACTGTATTTAAGCATACATCTAAGAGGAGAATTGCTTGGTCATATGATAACTCTGTGTTAAACAATTTCAAGAAATTCTAGATTATTTTCCAATGGTGCTGCAATGGTTTTATATTCCCACAGAGTGGAAGAATCAAATTTCTCCATACAATTTCCATTACTTTATATTATAGAAATTCTAAGACTGATAGATAGATAACATCTAGCCCAGCAATTATATGCACATACATGCAATACAATATAATACATATAGTTTATACCCAAGCTTGAATAATATCACATTGTCGATTTCATTTTCTTATCTTTAAAGTGATAGTGAATGTCTTTTTATTCATCATTTTTGTGTGTGTGTGTGTGCTGGGGATTGAACCCAGGAGTGTCTTATCACTGAGCTAAGTCCCCAGCCTTATTTATTTATTTATTATTTTGAGACAGAGTCTTCCTAAGTTGCTTATGGTCTTGCTAAATTTCTGAGGCTACCCTCAAACTTGTGACCCTCCTGCCTCAGCCTCCTGAGTCACTGGGATTACAAGCATCGACAAAGGCATCTAGCTTATTTATCAATTTTTAATTGTGCTGTATGAAATTTGTTGTAGAGTTGTTATTTATATGTTCGAAATAACAAATATTTATGTGACAAATTGATAAATTATGGGCAAGTATGTTATCCCATATCATTTTTTTTTATTTTGCCTTTTGACCTTGTCTTTGGAAGAATAAGAGTTTTGAATAATGATGTAATGATGAAGTACTATTTATTCATCTATTCTTACTTTAATATTTGTACATTTAGAGTCAAATTAAGATCCAAAGTTTAAATATTTTTATTAAAAATTTAGCTATTGATGAACCTTTAATTTATTCATTTATTTATTTATATGCAGTGCTGAGAATCAAACCCAGTGCTTCACACATGCTACACAAGTGCTCTGCCACTGAGTCACAACCCCAGCCTTAAATATTTTTCTAAATATACAGTTTTAGTTGGAGATGAACACAATACCTTTATTTTTATGTGGTGCTTAGAATCAAACCCAGTGCTTCACACATGCTAAGTAAGCGTTATACCACAGAGCTACAATTCCAGCACTCAAAGTTTAAATATTAACCTATGTGTTTCTTCTAAAACTTGTGAAGTTGTGTGTTTAATATTTAGGTCTATTATCTATCTTCAGTTTACTTTTATGTATGACATGAGAAAAGAATTCAGTTTCATTCTTATACATATAAAAATGCAGTATTCCAGAAGCATTTTCAGGGGGAAGTATTATTATGTCTGCATTGAATTATCTTGGTACTGTTGTTGAAAATCAATTGACAATGGATGTGAGGGTTTATTTCAAGACATTAAATTCTAGCCAATTGAAATACATGTCTACCATTATGCTGTATCTCAATATCTTGATTTCTGTAGTTTTCCATTATGTTTGAGATTAGTGTGAATCTCCCAATGTTGTTCTTTTCAATATTGTATTGTCTTTGTACCTTGTATTTTCATATAAATTTTATGAACTGCACTTTTCAATTAATTAAACATTACCATCTGTAACAAAGGAAAACATTAGTTGAATTTCTATGAAGAGAGGTGAGATATTACTTTCTTTGAATGTGGCGGTCAATTCAGAGAATACTAGTATCTTCACAATATTAAATATTCCATGAACAGAGAGTACATTTCCATTCATTTGATTCCTCAATTAAAAAAATTAATTGATCATAGGGTCATAGAGAATGTTATGAATTTTTTTAAATTTCCATTTCCATTGTTCCATTCTAGTCAAAAGGATTACAATTGAATTTGTATTGACCTTATGTAATACAATCTTACTACACTGACTTACTAGTCTAGTTGTTTTGTAGTGTAATTATTTATGTATATACATTCAGATGTATGTGCATATTTGATAATAACTGTACATATTCCTATTATTATCTAGAAACATGATTCTAATGATTTTCCGACTTTTAAGATTCATTTTTCTTCATATTTTGTCCATGGTTTGGATCTGCAGCACAGCACACTATGAAATGGTAAGAAGAGACATCCTTACCTTGTTGCTAATCTTAAAGAAAATGCTTTCTGTCTTTCACAATTATGTATGATGTTAGCAGTATACTTTAACTAGCTTACCATTATCTTGTTGATGAAAATTCCCTCTATTCTTAATATTTTCAGATATACTTTATCATGTTTAGATGTTCAGTTTATAAAATGATTTACCTACAGCTTTTGGAATGATATATATATATATATATATATATATATATATATATATATATATATATATATTTCTTCATCCTTATAATGTAATGAAATACTATATATGAATATATGTAATTTTAGTTTTCTATACTAAATCAATATGGCATACCAAAATAATATTTTTATAGCTTATTTTTCATTGTACATTATTCTAAGTCAGTTTGTTTTTATAAAGAAGTTATATAAAATTTCTATAAGGATGTATGAATCTATTAATAGGAAAAATAATTTTCTGACAAGATATCTTTATTTTTCAAACGACGTTTCACATTTTTAAATTTTGTGCTTTTCTAACACTAACATAAGTAGACTTTTTCTTTTTTTTAGACTAAACTTTTCACTTGGTTCCTCTAAATTATTTTCTGAAGGCAAAGATTATAATGATGTAGACTTCATTATACCTCCTACATTATACATGAGTGATATCTAAGTCAGTGCTTTTTTAAGCCAGCCTACAAAATATTTTACAGATGAAATTCAGACTGCTATTGACATTTCTTGTTGACATGTGCACTATTGTTACTAGTAAAACTGTTAATCACAACAGATATAATTATTAATACTTGTCACATAAACAAAGATCATACATATAAGAAAACAGATTTTTTAAAATTTATCTTTACTTTTTATTTGATTTTTTTAGATATACTTTACAGTAAAGTGTATTTCATCATATAATACATTCACAGAGTATAACTTATTCTAAATAAGGTCTCCTTCTTAATTTTTTCTTATTTTTAATTCTGTATTTTTCATTGCTATGCAGAAATAAAATTGATTTCTGTATATCAATTTTGTTCTCTGTAAACTTCCTAAACTTAGTCTAATTGTTCATGTGTATAGATGTGTTTGTGTGTGTGTGCACATATAAGTTTCTTAGGTTTTTCTGTGTCTAAGATCATGATCTACAATAGAAACATCTTTACTCTTTTCTTTACCTGATTTTTAAAGTTTATTTGCTTACTTCCACTAAAATGCTAAATGAAAACTGAGATAAGATATCTTAATCTTGTTGCTAGTCCTAAGGGGATATTTCCCAAATTTTCACCATTGATTATGATGTTAACTGCCATTTGTTTATAGATATCCTTTACCTGAGGAATGTCCCTGATAGCAATAGTTCCTTGAAAGCTTTTAGCATGAAAAGTTGTTATCTAAAATATCTTTTTGTATGTTGATTTTTATAATTATCATTTAGTTTTTAAATTTAGTTTTTTGATATGGTGTTATACATGAGTTAATTCTCAGATGTTAAGGCAGGTTGCACTTTAAACTTGCTTGCTTTAGGTGCATGTTTCTTTTTAATATCTTGTTCTGTTTATTTTCTAATATTTTGATAAAGATTTATCTGTCTATATTTATGAGGTGTATTGGCATATGGTTTGTTTTTTAATATTCTTTTTTGTTTTCAAAAACTATTTCCTTCTCTTTGATTTCAGGATTTTTGTGTGTGTATGTGTGTGTGTGCATGTGTGTGTGTGTGTGTGTGTGTGTGTGTGAGAGAGAGAGAGAGAGAGAGAGAGAGAGAGAGAGAGATGGATGCTTATCTTTCTTTAACTATTTGGTAGAATATATTAATGAAACCCAGTACACCTGGACATTTTTGTGAGAAGCTTTCTTTTATTTACTAATTCAGTCTGTTCCTTTTTAAAAGTCCTTTATATTTTCTATCATTTCTTAAATTCATTTTGGTAATTTATGTCTTTGAAGGAAATTATCTACTAAATCCAAACTATCTAATTTTCTCTATTGTTTTGTTGTTGTGTTGTTGTTTGTTTTTGTTTTTGTTTTTTAGAATTTAGCCTTTATTTTCTTGATTTGTTTTTATGTGGAGCTGAGGATCAAACTTAGGGCCTCACTCATGCTAGGCAAGCACTCGACAGTTGAGCTACAACCCAAGCCCTCTAATTTGTTATTTAATTAATTTATTATAGTAATACATAATATTGGGGTTCATTTTGACATAATTATACAAGAAAGCAACATAATTGGCTATAATTCATTTCTCATTTTTCTCCTTTCCACTCCCTCCTGCTTCCCCTGGTTCCCTTTCCTCTACTACACTGCTCTTCTACTTATTTACACTTTTCGTGACTGGTGTATTATGGATACACATAATGGTGAAATTCACTGTGGTATACTCATATATGTACCTAAGAAATTTGGTCATGTGTTTCTCCCTTTTTCTGTCCTTTCTCTCTCACCCTCGTTCCCATTCCCCCAATCCACTGATCTCTCTTTTGTTTTCAGGTGACTCTCACCTCTTTTTCACCATTTATTTTGATCTAGCTTCTATATATGAGAAAAGACATGACTATTGAGTTTCTGCATATAGCATATTGCATCAGCATGATGTACTTCAATTTCATTTATTTAACAACAAATGACACAATTTCATTCATTTTTATGCCTGAGTATAGATCCATTGTGTATACATAATTCTTTACCCATTAGTCTGATGATGGGCACCTAGGCTGTTAGCATTGATTGGCTACTATGAAATGTGCTGTTATAAATTTTGGTGTGGCTGTATTCATACAGTACACTGATTTTAGAAATTTATGATATATACCAAGGAGTGAGATAGATAGGTCATATATTGGTTTCATTCCTAGTTTTTGAGGAATCTCCACAGTGTTTACCAAAGTGGTAGTATTAATCTGAGGTCCAACCAACAATGTATGAGTGTATCATTTTTCCCATATACTCCCCAACATTTATTGCTATTTTCATTTTTAATAATTCACATTCTGACTTGAGTTTGATTAAGTTTTAATATAGTTTTTATTTTCATTTTCCTGATTGATGGAGATCTTAAACATTTTTCATGTATTTATTGACCATTGTATTTCAACACTTCAGATGTGTCCCTTTAGTGCTTTTGGATATGAATGAGTTGGCTATTTGGGTTTTTTTCCCATGTTAATTTTTTTAACTCTTTATATATTCTGTATATTAATTTACTATTTGAGAAGCAGGTGACAAAGATCTTCTCTCATTCTATAGGCTCTCTCTTTGAGTTCTTGTTTTGTTTGATGTAAAGAAACATTAATTTGATATAGAACCACTTACTGATTTGTGGCTTAGTGCTTGTCATATAGTAACCTTGCTAGGAAGATGATGTCTGTGTCAATATGTTGGAGTGATAAGCCTACATGATCTTCTAGCAGTTGCAGATTTTCTGGTGTAATTTAGAGGTCTTTGATACATTTTGAGTTGACTTTTATGGAGGGTGAAATGGATCAAGTTTCATTTTTGTACACATAGATATCCAATTTTCTTAGATTAACTGGTTAAAAGGCTATCTTCAAGTTTTGGGGAACTTTGTTGAGTGTCAAATGACTGTAACTATGCTGTTTTGTCTCTATGCCTTCTACTTGATTTCATTAGTCTTCACATCTGCTTTGGTGTCAATGCCATGCTATTTTTCTTATATAGCTCAGTAATGTAATTTTAAGCCAAATATTTTGATGCTTCCAGGATTGTGTTTCTTGCTCAGGATTGCTTTGGCTGTTCTGGGTCTCTTATATTTTGAAATTAATTTTAGAACTGTTCTTTTTTGGAAAATTTTAGAAAAATGAACAATCTAATGGGTATTTTTATAGGGACTTTACTGAATCTCTACAACACTTTTAGTAGTATAGCCATTTAAATAATATTAATTTTGCCCATCCAATAACATGGGAGGTCAATCCATCTCTAAAGGTCTTCAATTTCTTTCTCAGTGTACTATAGTTTTTATTGTATATACCTTTCACTTCCATGGTATATTTATTCATAATTATTTTTAAGCTTATTATGAATGATATAGTTCCTAATTTCGTTTTAGGAGATTCATTATTGGATATTAGAAAAGTGATTGATTTGTGTATTTTGATCTTATATCCTGCTACTTTTATAAAATTTTTTATCAGTTAAAGAAGTCTTCTAGTGAAGTTTCTGGGGTCTTCTAAATAAAGGATCATATCATAAAAATAAAGATAGATAATTTGATTGTTATTTTCCTATTTGTATCCATTTTATTTCCTTCTTTTGCCTGATTTCTCTGTCTAGAGTTTGAAGGATGATGTTGATGTGCAATAAGAATTCTGCTGTCATTTATTTTTAAAAAAATCAATAAAAAAAAGAATTTGCGAGTGAACACTCTTGCCTTGATCCCGTTTTTAGAGAAAATGCTTTCAATTATTCTTTGTTTAGCAAGATGTTGGCCTAGGGTTTGTCATACACAGTCTTTATAGTGTTGAGAAAAGTTGTTTTTATTTCTAGTTTCTCTAGCATTTTAAACATGAATGCATGGTTAGACTTTGTCAAATGTTTTTTGTCCTGCATCTATTGAAATAATTATATGATTCTTGTCCTAAACTTTATTTATGTGATGAAATATGTTTATTGATTCAAGTATATTGAATCAACCTTGCATTCCTAGGATAAAAATCCACTTATCATGGTGCACTAACTTCTTAATGTGTTTTTGAATGTGGTTTCCCAGTATTATTTTTAAGAATTTTTGCATGTATATTCATAAGTGATATTGGTCTGAAGTTTTCTTTCCTTGATGTGTCATTCTCTGATTTTGTTGTTAGGGTGATACTGACTTTATAGAATGAATTTAGCAGTGCTCTTTCCTTTTGCCCATGAAGGGAATGGGGTTTCAGCAAATTTTGACTATTAGCAATCCTGTATAAGTACCTTCTGGATGAATTATTGAGACATTTCACTGCATGGGTACTCCCTCTGGTTTTATTTGCTGTTCACTGTAGTTGTGGAGGTGCTTTGTTGACTTGATTTCATCTAGGGTAGCTGGCCAGCTGTGGGCTCCAAAAAATGGAAATCATGCCTGACATTGTTTTCTGTTCACTATTTAGGTTAACTTGATCTCCTTCAATAAAGCCACTACTCCTATCACATTTTAGTTTGGCCTGCTTTTCTTTCAAGCTGTTTTAAAAAGAGTGGGCTTTTCTGGTTTTCTTTTCCCTCTTTCTGTTTCCCCTTTTCCTTCATCACACTCCAGTCCAGGTTCAAGATTAAGGAACTCTGTCCTTATTTTTTGCTCTGATAACTGAATTTCAATTCTTTTCAAGCCTCAGAACTAATGTAGGCCATAGAACATTTATTCTGCATATTTATTCTACTATAGGGTCTTAGGCATTTATTCTGTCACTTGCCTCTCTGGTAAGCTGTTCCTTCATACTGCCTCTTTTCTGTGCTGTAGAGGGGTCAGGAATCACTACCTTCCTCTGCTCCTAATTCTTTTATATAGTAGATTATCTAATTCATTGAAATAACTTTTATCATAATATTCTTAAGAGTTGGAAGAGGGGGGAATCATGGTGGGTGAAAGGAGTTTGAATACTGGATACCAAAACACATTTAGGTCAAAGACATAAGTTATGGTACTCCATGATATAGCTGGATAGCTCAAATTCACAATGTACTATTATGTATTTTATGGGACTCTAAGTAAAAAAGATTAATGGCACTACCATAAATATAATAAGGAATGCTGGTTACTTTGATTTGATCAATGCAGGCTATGTATATGTTGAAATATCACACCCCAATGGTATTTGCAATTTATACATGTTAATTAATTTAAAAATAATAATAAAATTTGTTTTTATGAAGTCATCAGTGTACTTAGTTTAAAATTTTTATATTTTGTAAGATGAAAGCCTATGTTACTGACTTGACATATTCTTTTTAAAATATATCAACATTCATAGCTACAGATTTTCTCAAAACACTGCTTTGGTTTCCATTGTAAAATATTGCTATGTTGAGGTGCATTATGCTTTTACTCAAACTATTTTATAATTTTTCTTGAAATTTAATCCTTGATCCACTCGTTATTTAGGAGTATGTTATTTTAATTCCACACTTTTATTATTATTCTTTATTTTCTTCTGTTATTGATGTTTAATTGCAGTACATTGTGGTTGGAGGGACACACAGTGCATGATTTCAACCATTTTTTGTTTTAATTGGTTACTGCAAACTTAATTTTCATAACTTGATTAATATAGGTACATTAAACTCGAATTGATAGCTTATTTTGTGAATCTCAGTTTCCTCATTATAAATAATATTGATAATTATGTCGGCTTCACACTTTTGAAAGTGTTGAATTATGTAACAATATATTTAAATGTCTTTCTAAACCACAAAATTGTACAAATTATTATTCATTGACAATCATTTCAGTTGATATTTTCAAGTGGCAAAGAATCTATTACATAGGCTATTAATATTATACAAGAACTAATTATATACATAGAAAATTTTTGTTTTGAAATAAAGTTTTTCATAACAAAATTAAAGTTGTATGTCTCAAGAGTTTAATTATGCAGTAAAGCAGAATAAAGGAAAATTTTCTTGGCTTTGTTTTTTCAAAATTATCAATGGAACAACTGAAAAAATTTAGATTATAAACAAATTAACAGGGAGAGGAAAGATGGCAGATTAGGGAGAAGTGGTGGTTCTCCTACCTTAGCTAGGAAACTACTTCTCTGGTAGGTGAGTCAAAGGACAATATTGGACATAAAGACTTGAACACTGGGAAAGTTGGTTTACATTAGATAAGGCTAAGCAACTGAATTGGAGCTGAGCTCCAGGCAGAAGCTGGAGGTGGGAAAAAAAAAAAGACTTTGCATGGGGAACCCCAGGGGGTCAGCAGGGCAGAATATCCTGGGCAGATCCAGAGACTACTCAGCTCAATAAGCTGGTATGCAAAAGACACCATCTGCCAAACAGGCACAGGGAACCTAGAATTAAAAACCTGTATGAAAATGTGGTACAAACTCAGACTGGGTGATAAATCCATGAATTCCAGTTAAAACCAGCACATGAATCCCAAAAGATCTAAAGTGATCCCAGCAAAACAGAAGAATCTATGGTATGGAGATTTTCTGGCTCACAGATCATTTTGCCTGGGGGAATTACAGACAAGAGAGACCATAAAAAGCCCATACCCCCTCCCCCCCCATTTAATCAACTGTGAGCAAGTCCAGCAGCTGGGAAAAGGCAGAGAGAGAGAGAGAGAGAGAGAGAGAGAGAGAGAGAGAGTTCAGTGGCTCAGTGCTCTGAAACAGCTTGAGGGGGCGGCGATGTAATACAGATCAGAGAAGCCAGAGAAAGCCTACAAACCCCTACCTCCTCCATTAAACTACCCAACAGCAATACAAAGAACCAGCACCAGGGAGAAACGAAATGAGGTGGAGTGACTGAGTGCAGTGCTCAATAATAACCCTTGAGAAGCAAAAAATACAAAAACAAACAAACAAACAAACATGCTGGGAGCCATTAGCCAAGTAGGTATGACAATTTCCTTGCCAGCGTACCCCATGTTGCTGACATGTTGCAGTGACATTGAATGTAGGTGACCTTGCTCAAGGACCAAGGCAGATTAGGGTGTTCCCGGTTTTAAGATAATCATGTTTAGGGCGTTCCCAGTTTAGGTTCCAGGTTTAAGGTTTAAGATTATTCCTCCTGGGAATAGGGCGTATCCTGCTGCCTGAGTTCCCCTTGAGTTCTCACGGGATTCAGACAGTATATTTTGGAGATAGAAGCCCAGTGGATTTGGATTTGGGCAGAGAACGTGGATTTGGGCAGAGAACGTGGATTTGGGCAGAGAACATGGATTTCCCCAGAATGTGATTGTAGACGGCTGGTGTGAGTTCGGGAATAAAGAGTTGCTGTTTGAATCTACAAGCTGTGTGGTGGCTCGTGATTGTGTGCCCAGCCAGACTGCGGCATTTGTGCCCAGCCAGACTGTGGCATTTGGCGTCCCGTGCGGGGAACTTCTGAAGCTTGGAGGTAAGTGAAACTGCTCGCCCCTGAGGAAGAGCGAAAGAATGGGTGACCAATTCAAAAAACAATGTGTTATTGTTTTGATTTATCTTGTTTTTGTTTCAAGCTGCCTATCCCTAGAAATTTCTCAGGCAAACTGGAAAAAATGGTTGACTAAAGGTTTGAAGTTTGTTGGCCCTGAGGAAGAGAAAATTGATACAATGATTTTTTATTCCGTTTTTGTTTCATTCAGTTCCGGCTTTGTTTTGTGCTATCTTATTGGGTTGCGTTATCTTTATAGTAGATTAGAAATTAGTAAAAAACAAACCGAAAAGATGTTAAGTAAATTGTTAGAGGTTCAGACCATGGAGAAAGACATTTTAGATCAAGCAAAAGAGAAGGTCTCTCGAGCTAGTCAGACAGAGGAAGAAAATGTAAAGGAAAAGGGGTTGTTAGGAAAAAGGCCACAACAGGAGGCTGTTAGTAACTCCGTTTTATCACAAGAGGGCGTAATTCAACCAACAGCCCCACCGATGGAGACAGCTGAGTGGCCCTCAAACTCCGTAGTTGATAAATGGGATCCTGAGACAGGACCTCAAAGATTAGCATGCCCTGTACTTGAACAGGCAGGAGGGCAGCGAATTCACCGTGCATTAGATTTTAAAACAGTGAAGCAGTTAAAGGAGGCTGTAACAACCTATGGTCCCCAAGCTCCCTTCACGGTAAGCATGGTTGAGTCCATTACTAACTTGGACATGACGCCAGCAGATTGGGCTAGCATGTGTAAATCTGTACTAAATGGAGGACAATATTTGTTATGGAAGGTTGCCAATGAGGAATTTTGCACGGAGACAGCTAGGCGAAATGCAGCAGCCGGTTACCCTCAAAGAAATCTAGATATGTTGTTAGGAAAAGGACCTTATGAGGGTCAACGGCAACAAATTAAATATGATCCTGCTATATATGCACAAATTGCTGCAGACGCAGTTAGGGCATGGAAGACTTTACAAGGACATGGAGATTTACAAGGTCAGCTATCTAAGGTAATACAGAGAGCTAATGAACCTTACGCTGACTTTGTAGATAGGCTAATTCAAACGGCTGCCAAAATTTTTGGGGATACAGAACAAGCAATGCCATTAATAAAACAACTGGCTTATGACCAAGCAAATCGTTGCTGCAGAGAGGTTATTAGACCATGGAGACATGAAGATTTAAACACATAAATTATGTAGAGATATTAATGAACAAGGGCAAGTCTTGGCAGCTGCAGTACAACAGGCTTTAGATGCCAGGCCAAAAACATGCTATGATTGTGAACAAACAGGACATTTTAAAAGGAATTGCCCCATAGGAGGAGGGTTTAACAAAAGTAGGTATCAAAGGAATAGAATACCGGGTATTTGCCCACAATGCCGTAGAGGGAGACATTGGGCTAATGAATGCCGTTCTCAAACCACCATAGAAGGTACTCCCTTATCAAAAAACGGACAAAGACCAGGTATTTATCCAAGATATCGTGGAGAAAGGCATCAGGCTCCATTGCCAAAAAATGGACAGGGGGGCCCAATGCTCCGGGGCCCACAACCACAAATATACGGGGCAGTGGAGGATCCCAGCAACACCATCAGTGTAGTGCCCAGGACACATTGTCCATTAAATCCCTCATCAGACAAACCCAAGGGAGTGCAGGGTTGGACATCTGCACCTCTGCCAGAGCAGTATTAACTCCAGAGATTGGAGTTCAAATCATTCCCACAGGAGTAAAAGGACCTCTTCCCCCAGTAGGCTTATTATTGGGACGTAGTTCATCTACATTAAAAGGACTTATGATAAGTCCTGGGGTAATTAATCCCGATTATGTAGGTGAAATAAAAATTATAGCTAGTTCTCCAAGAGGTATATCAGTAATTTCACCTGGAGATAGAATAGCACAGTTGTTAATAATACCCAGCCTACATAATAAATTTCCTAGTCACAGTGTAGAAAGAGGTTCCAGGGGATTAGGCTCCACAGGTGTAGATTGGGCTATGTTGTCTTTAAATTTAGATTCTCGTCCAATGCTAAAACTAAATATTCAAGGTCATGAGTTTAATGGGCTACTGGACACAGGAGCTGACCTTAGCATCCTATCTCGTCAAGAATGGCCAAAACATTGGCCATTACAACAAGCCACTCAAACGCTTCGAGGCCTAGGAGTGGCGACTAATCCCCATAGAAGTTCTATGATATTAGATTGGAAGGATCCTGAAGGATGTGAAGGAACTATACAGCCATATGTATTGGATCATCTTCCTATAAATTTATGGGGACGAGATGTCCTAGATCAATTAGGTTTGACGTTAACAAATAACATCAATCCTAATGCGCCCACTACTAGGGCTAGACAAGGCTTTAGGAAAGAAAAAAGATTAGAAAAACAAGGGCAAGGTATAGCAGCACCAGTACAAATAGATCAAGGAACAGACAGACATGGGTTGGATTTTCAGAAAGGGCCACTGAGACAATCAAAATTACTTGGAAATCAGAAAGACCAGTGTGGGTTCCTCAGTGGCCCCTGACTAAAGAAAAGACACAAGTAGCCCATGATCTGGTCAAACAACAATTAGCGGAAGGACATATACAACCTTCCATATCTCCCCATAATACTCCCATTTTTGTCATCAAAAAGAAATCTGGTAAATGGAGATTATTCCAAGATTTAAGAGCCATTAATAATGAGATGGTTATTATGGGACCTGCTCAATCAGGGATTCCTCAATTGTCTGCTTTGCCAAAAACCTGGCATGTTTTAGCTATAGATATTAAAGATTGTTTTTTTTCAATTCCAATTCATCCCGAGGATAGTCCACGTTTTGCATTTACTATCCCTGCATTAAATCATGAAGGTCCTGATCAGAGATATGAATGGAAAGTACTCCCTCAAGGGATGGCTAACAGTCCAACTATGTGCCAAATATATGTTAACAAAGCAATCCAGCCACTTAGAAATCAAAATCCTGAACTACAAATATTTCACTATATGGATGATGTATTATTGGCACATAAAGATAAAAACATATTGCTGGAATGTTATGCTACACTTACAAACTTATTAAAAAATTATAATCTAGAGATAGCAATAGATAAAGTACAATTAAATTTTCCAATTAATTATTTAGGAGTTCTATTATCCTCAACCATGGTCCGTCCATCAACTCAAATCACTTAACGACTTTCAAAAGTTATTGGGAGACATAAATTGGATAAGGCCTTATTTAGGTATACCAACAGGAGAGTTGGGACCTTTATTTGATATTCTAAAAGGTCCATCAGATCCAAATTCACCCCGCATGTTAACTCCTAAAGCAAGAAAGGCATTAAAAATTATTGAAACATATATGGAAAATATGCATTTGGATAGAATTGATATAAGTTTGCCTTTATTATTTATTGTACTACCAACAAAAAATATTCCTACAGGAGTATTTTGGCAAGAAGGTCCGTTATTGTGGATACATTTATCTTGTTCTCCTAACACTATTCTTACTAGGTATCCTGAGGCTGTAGGACAATTAATACTCAAAGAAATAAAAGCAGCAAAGGGAGTGTTTGGAATTTCTCCCAATAAAATTATTACTCCATATACTATGGATCAAATTGATGAGTTAGCTAATGAGTTAAATACTTGGGCAATAATCATGTGTAAATCTAATGTTACATTTGATAATCATTTACCATCTAATCCTTTGTTGTCTTTTTGGTCTAAGCATCCTGTAGTTTTTCCTAAAATGACAAGAAAAACACCTATCATGAATGCTCCAAATATATTCACTGATGGGTCTAATAATGGTACAGCAGCAGTAGTTACCCCAGATCGAACTTTTACATTTTTAGTACCGAAACAATCAGCTCAAAAGGTAGAGCTTATTGCAGTTTTACAAGCTTTTTTGATGTTTAAAGATTCTGTATTTAATTTATTTTCTGATAGTCAGTATGTAGTTAATGCTATAGTATCTCTTGAAGATGCTGGTAGGATTTCCCCTTCTTCTACTGTTTTCTCTTTGTTTTCCACTATACAAAGTCTAATCTGGGACAGAAAAGATCCATTCTTCATAGGACATATTAGGGCACATACAGGATTGCCTGGAGCCCTTAGTTTAGGCAATGATTTAGTAGATAAAACTACACATGACATACATATTTTCTCTACATTTGAAGAAGCTACAAATTTTCATAAAAGGTTTCATGTTAATGCTAATACTTTACAAAAGCGTTTTAAAATAACTAAGGAACAAGCCAGACATATAATAAAACAATGTCAAAATTGTGTGACATTTTTACCACAAGTTAATCTTGGAGTCAATCCTAGAGGACTGATACCTAACCATATTTGGCAGATGGACGTCACACACTTGACAGAATTTGGAAAATTAAAATATTACACGTTACAGTTGATACTTCTTCTGGATTTTTGATGGGCTCCCTTCATGCCGGAGAAAAAACTAAAGATGTTATAGCTCATTGCTTACAAAATTTTGCCACTGTGGGCGTTCCTAAACAGTTAAAAACCGATAATGGTCCTGGCTATACCTCTACCTCTTTTAAACAATTTTGCTCATCATTTGGTATTACTCATATAACAGGAATCCCATACAATCCACAGGGACAAGGCATAGTTGAAAGAGCTCATCAAACTATTAAAACATACTTATTAAAGCAAAAAGAGGGAATTGGAAAGGGGTATATATCCCCCAAAGATAAACTTAAAATAACACTTTTTACTCTAAACTTTTTAAATTTGGATTCATCAGGACTTAGTGCTGCAGAAAGACATATGTATCCAAAAAATGTACATAAGCCTAAAGTACTTTGGAAAGATATTCTAACAGGACAATGGAAAGGTCCTGACCCAGTGATTGTCTGGAGTCGGGGGTCTGTTTGTGTTTTTCCACAGGGAGAACAGCAGCCGATTTGGATTCCAGAGAGATTAACTAAAACAGTCTCTACAGATCGAAAAGAAGATGATTTGACTCAAATCCATAACAGCTGATATCCAGAACTCCAGCTTGGCCATTCTTACATCTGCGACAGTGATTAACCAGGATGCTTTTTTCAATAGCTATTTTATTATTGCATTTTTCCACATCATAAGGTTCTATTTTTATTTTTTGAGCTCATACAAACCTAGGTTAATGTTTTTCTGATCAGTTTTATTTTTTGACTGTGGAGTTTTTAAACATTGCAATGGAGATTTCACCCAGGTAAAGCTACAAGGCCTTTACTATTTTCTTATGTGTTGTACGTTTGTGTACATTCTTGTGTTTTGTGTTGTATGTCTGTATGTGCGTATGTCCATATTTCTTATATGGGGAGCGCTCATGAAAAAATGGATCCGAATTATTATTATTTTTATTCACGTGATTTAAATGGTTTAATTTAAATTAGGTAAACAGCTGTTAAGGATTGTTTTTAAAGGTGGTTAACAGATCTGTTTATTTACTAGTTTAAATTAGGTAAAAGGCTGTTAAGGATTGTTTTTAAAGTAGGTTAACAGATCTGTTTGTTTACTTTCACCTTTCCTTTTCATTATATTTAATAATTCTTTTCAGGATAATGTCTCTTTAGCATCATTGCCAGAATTCCTATCTCCATCCCAGTGCCGGTGAAGAACTCAACAAGTAATGCTCAAAGAGTCAAGTTACTTTGGGAGGAAACGGATTTTGGGAGGAAATGGACATATTGATAGATTCCTCTGCTTTGAACTGCTTGCAGAACTTGCCTGGACTATGTAACTATCGTTTGGTGCAGCGAATTGTGGTAATGCTGGCATATCTTTGCTGATGGTGTCACTAGTGATTTCCTTGCCAGCGCACCCCATGTTAATTGTGGTAGTGCTGACATATCTTTGCTGATGGTGTCACCAGTGATGCAATTTTTTCCCAAGGAGCCGTCAATTGGCTTGGTGTCGTGGCATTTCTGTATCCTCCTCCCTTCTGCTAGTGATGGTCTAAAATTTGGGGGCCAATGGCTGTATGCTGGACTGGTAGTCAGTGACGGGTATGATCCAATTGCAGTGGTATCAACCTAAGACAGGAGGCTGACGCCTAAAGGTCAGTTTTCCGATGACGGGTAAGAACCATATGTTGAATTGGACAACCTACCAGGCACGGTCCATAAGCCACATTAACCTCACTCCCCCACTGGCACCAAGGCCAAATTTTGGGGCCAACAGAGGTGAGGCAAAGAACCTCACCCCCCCACTGGTGCATAGACCTATCCACAAGTATGGCTGTATGCTGGACCGGTAGTCAGTGACGGGTATGATTCAATTGCAGTGGTATCAACCTAAGACAGGAGGCTGACGCCTAAAGGTCAGTTTTCCGATGACGGGTAAGAACCATATGTTGAATTGGACAACCTACCAGGCACGGTCCTTAAGCCACATTGCTTGTTGTTTAATTAATCAGAAGGGGGGAGATGCTGGGAGCCATTAGCCAAGTAGGTATGACAATTTCCTTGCCAGCGTACCCCATGTTGCTGACATGTTGCAGTGACATTGAATGTAGGTGACCTTGCTCAAGGACCAAGGCAGATTAGGGTGTTCCCGGTTTTAAGATAATCGTGTTTAGGGCGTTCCCAGTTTAGGTTCCAGGTTTAAGGTTTAAGATTATTCCTCCTGGGAATAGGGCGTATCCTGCTGCCTGAGTTCCCCTTGAGTTCTCACGGGATTCAGACAGTATATTTTGGAGATAGAAGCCCAGTGGATTTGGATTTGGGCAGAGAACGTGGATTTGGGCAGAGAACGTGGATTTGGGCAGAGAACGTGGATTTGGGTAGAGAACATGGATTTCCCCAGAATGTGATTGTAGACGGCTGGTGTGAGTTCGGGAATAAAGAGTTGCTGTTTGAATCTACAAGCTGTGTGGTGGCTCGTGATTGTGTGCCCAGCCAGACTGCGGCATTTGTGCCCAGCCAGACTGTGGCACAAACACCCTCATTATCCCTGAAAAACAAAACCTGTGAAGAACCAACTTTCTCTTCTCATAGGTGGTGACTTGTGGAGAGCAGAGGAACACAGTCCTAGAATCCTGTTGATGTATTAATGCCTGAAACCTCCCTCATAAAAAACACCTGGAGAAATAACAAACTAAAGCCTTGCCCCAGGGAGATTCACTTGTAGCAACTCATTGCAATGATCCCCTGTAATGCCAGATTCCTGGGACCCCAAAAGACCTCCAGAAGCCGAATCCCATGCAATCACACAAGAGTCTTTATTGCAAGCTCGAGCCTGGACTCAGCGGTCCGAGGAGGAGAAGTGAGTCCTGGTCCTTTGTTCAGTGAGATTTTATAGGTTTTGGGGGATACTCTATGTGTCAAAACATCACACAGCAAATCATTCCACACCATGGGAAAATCAAACAACAACTCTTAGCATTGATTAGCACATTCACTGTTGGAAACAAAGTTGAGTAGGAGTGATTGATTAGTACAAGAGGGGGATTTGTTTGAACTGATTTGTTTAAGCCAGCTACCCCAACCAAATCCAGTGGAACAAGGGACTCTAAATACACCTTTTCCTGTCCCAAGCTCTTCCCTTCCTGACTAAGCCCCATAAAATCCCAGTCCAGTCAAGCTCCCGCTCGGTTTCTCCTCAGACCCTTCTTCTGTCCACTCTGTTAGTTTGATCGAGATCCACCAGGGAGTGATATCTCAAATAAAGCCTCATTTGGCGGCCTTTTTAAATCTGCATCCTTTGGTCACTGCCTGCTTCACCTGAGCTTACAGTATTTGAAGGCAGTTATTTTTGTGGATTAATATTTT